>NW_023618572.1:1505-51475 GCF_014905685.2 Nematolebias whitei
TATATATATATATATATATATATATATAGGTGTGTATATATATTGTATAGTATAGTATAGTTTAACCAAATTGAATATTTTTACAGACGTCTTCAGAAGGAAAATTTTGAACCACCTTTCTATTGTGGCTGACAGGTTTAACCGCACAGCAAATTGCCAAACACGCTGCAAACACATGAAACAAACAATATCAAACAAATACAAAGGAAAAATGCTTCAAATAGTAAAAAGACTAAACCCCCCAAATCAACTGCAAGTACCGGTACTTCTTTTCTTCTTCTTTTTTCTTGGCATCCTGTTAATGTCTACAGGGGGTCTGTTTGCAGCATTTCTTGCAGTTGTTTTATTATTATTATTTTTTTAATGTTATTTTTTTTGTATTTGCAGCCTTTTTCATCAGTATTTGTTGAGTTGGTTGTATGTTTTTCTCCTATTTTCTGTGGTTGTAGATTTTTTTTTTTTGCAACGTTTTTCTGTTGCATTTGTTTTTTGTGTTTTTGAGTTTGCATCGTTCATGTGTTTGCAGCGTGTTTTGGGAGCATTTAGCTGCTTGCAGTACATTTGTACCTTCCAGCCACCGTACCTTTCAGGTCAGAAGATGCAGCCTACTCAAAGGTGCAAAATCAGTTTGCTTGTAGCTGACAGACAAATTAGCCAATCACATTTTGATGCAAAGTTGATGGACCAAAATTAAAGTTGGATTAAAACTTCTCAAAAGCCTGCAGTGCAGGAAAGCAGCTGTAGCAGATGAGAACAAAGTAGCTAGTATGTCCAGAAACAACTTTTTCAATGTGGTCTTTTGTAAAAAAAGATGACAGATTTTCGAAAGAAAGACCAACTCTAGCACTGGAATTAACTAATAAAAATAAAGGTGTTGAGAGGCATTTTACAACAGTACGTGTAAAGCTGCTGTAAAACAAACTATATGTCTGCTATGGACATATCACCTGGGTTAGTGCTGGATTTGTAAGCCTTACTAATCTGACAAAGTCACCAAAAATCCGTGGCACATCTGCAACGGTGAACTTTAAAATGTCAGAGTGGAACTTCAGCTGTACGAACAGCGTTGTTGTATGTTTGCCTGCTTTACATCCCACATCACTTGTTTCCTGTCAAATTATACTTAAATTTGTTTTTCCTGGAAACCAATTTCAGTGTAACTTTGTTTATTTTCTCATACACTTAGTCCTATGATATCAGCTCCAAACTGAACTAACCCTCATGTGTGCACATATTTTATTAATTTTTTTATTTTACCATGCTGAGCTCTATTTATTGTCTCAGCCATTTAAATAATCACTCCCATGTCAACACATATTATGGCCCACTTTCAAGCTAACAACATATTGTGGTTGCTATTTGGAAAGAAATATTAAGCCATAGATCAACATTTAACACTACATAATGGACTGATTCTGCATGCTTCGGTTTTCATTTCAGATGGCCTTTGGCTATAATAGAATAATTTAATGCAGCAAACACTAGAAAACTAAATTTCTGTTGCGGTTTTGACAAATAGTCAAAGTCATCTGTGTTACATGTGTAATGGAAAAGAATTAGCATATTTGTTTGTGATCATTGACTATAAAGAGTTTTTCTTTTGCCTTTTTAAAAACAGCAGAATAGCAATACCTGCAAAGCAACAAAACAAACAGAACATGTATAAAAGTGATTTATGTGCCTGTTCTTGATGATTGATGCACTCTGTCTCTATTTCTTTATTAATTCATTTATTTTCCTAAATATATTTGCACATATACACATTTTTTACCATCTACACAGTTCTGCTAAGTAAAAACAACAACCTGGATTTCAAATAAGTACATTTTTCTCTGGATATCATTCTAAATATACTGAACACAAATATAAACGCAATATTTTTGTTTTTGCTTCCATTTTTTATGAGCTGAACTCAAAGATCTAAAATTTTTTCAATGTGCACAAAATACCTTTTCTCTCAAATATTGTTACAAATATGTATAAATCTGTTAGTGAGCACTTCTCCTTTGCAGAGATGATCCATCCACCTCACAGGTGTGGTATATCAAGATGCTGAATAGACAGTATGGTTATTATATTGTATTGCATGTTATTGTAGTGGCTTAGGCTGACCACAACAAAAGGCCACTGTAAAATGTGCAGTTTTATCTCAGCACAATGACACAGATGTCTCAAGTTTTGAGGGAGCGTGCAATTTCCATGCTGACTGCAGGAATGTCCACCAGAGCTGTTGCCTGTGAATTGAATGTGTCCAAAGGCATTTCAGAGAATTTGGTAGGACATCCAATCAGCATTACAACCACCGACTATGTGTAACCACACCAGCCCAGGACCTCCACATCCAGTATGTTCACCTTCTGCAACAATCTGTTTGCTTCAACAAATAATTTCTGCACAAACTGACAGAAGTCGTCTCAGAGAAGTTCATCTGCTCGTCGTGCTCATCGGAGTCTCCTCCTGACTGAAGTTCGTCACTGTAACTGACTTGAGGGGGTAAATGCTCACATTTGACAGTGTATGGCACATTGGAGAGTTATGTTCATGCCAAGTCAAGTCAAATTCATTTATAAAACACATTTAAAAACAGCAGCTGTTACCAAGCTTAACAATAAAACAAACAATGTCAATAAAAAAAAATAAAAAAACATGTAAAGCATCAAAAGAAAAACCTAAAAACACAAAACAATAAAATACTGATTCAAATCACATCGTGTTAAACGTCAGTGAAAACTGGTGTGTTTTTAGAAGAGATTTAAAAAACGGGGACTGAAGTGTCCTGTCTAATGTTGATGGGCAGATTGTTCCAGAGTTTAGGGCCGATGACTGAAAAAGCCCGATCTCCTCTGAGCTTCAACCTGCGTTTTGGGTACAACCAAAAGCAGCTGGTCTGATGATCGCAGAGAAGGAACACAAGGTTGAAGTAGGTCAGGGAGATGTGAGGGTGCAAGGCCATTTAGGCACTTAAAGGTCAACAGGAGAATTTTGAAATCAATTCTGTTACATAGAGGGATCCAGTGAAGGGATGACAAAACTAGTGAAATGCGCTTAAGCCTATGAGTTCCTGTTAATAGCCGAGCTGCAGCATTTTGTACAAGCTGGAGATGTGAAAGGGAGACCTGACTGATCCGGACTTAAAGCACGTATCAGTGTACGGATGGCTGTATTCATGGCTGAATCCCAGTTTTCACTGTACAGGGCAGATGGCAGATGTAGTACGATATGCGTGGGTGAGCGGTTTGCTGATGTCAGTGCTGTGAATCGAGTGTCCGATGGTGGAGGTGGGGTTATGGTATGGGCAGGCGCATGGTATTGACAACAAAAACAGGGGTTGGTGTGGTTAAACATGGTCTGCAGTTGTGAGGCTGGATGGATGTACTTCCAAATTCCCTGAACATTAACACTCCTGCAGTTAGCATGCAAATCAAAAGTGTTGAGTTTATATTTTTGTTCAGTGCACCAGACCACAAGGAAGCATAATCTGGCACAAACCTGATTCAATTAGATGCAATCCCACAATTCACAGGGCCCTAAAATCTATTGCCAATGTCCTGTGTCAGACACATTCATGACACTGTGGACATTTCTATGCTGCTACAATATGCTATGTTTTTCTGTCTCACTAAGATTATTGTAACCACATGTGGAACAAATAAAACTCTTCATCATCCGTAGAACCTGGTACATTTCCAGGTTCACACATGCAGAAACGTGCAGCACACACTCATCCCATGCTTATCATGGCCAGTTGATGATGATACTCAAGGTTCAATGAACCATCAGTTGGGAGCATCTCCCTGCTTCATTGTCAGTCAGTGGGCGTTTGGTGGCAGGCCCCCAGTGCTCACCCTGTGGGTCTCTCTTTGGATCAGCTGTTGCTAGCTGAGCCGCAACTAGGAAGCTCCAGGTGGGCCTGATTAGCTCTTCATGGAAGAGAAGGGTCAAGGGAAGACAGCTCAGGTTACCTTTGCAAAAGAGGAAAGGAAGCTTTAAAAAAAACTGGGAGGGGAGAAAGAGCAAAGGAGTTTGTGGCTAAAAAGCAAATGAGTGGTTGTGGGGTAGTGAGTGGGGAATTAGACACATGTCGGCCAAGGTCTCACTTTTCCTACAATCAACGTGACACCTGGTCTCATCTTAATTGGCCAGGATACTTCAACTAATCCTTTCATCATCCTCTTCAGTGTGTGGAGCCTTTTAAGCTCCGTTCTGTGCTACGACGAATGGACAAAAGCCGGAATGAAAAAAAGGGGGCCTCTTTTTGAGACTTAATCCAATTACATAACTGTTAGAAAACTGTGAGTAGAGTTTCACGTCGCTTTTAAGAAAACACGAACTCCAATGACCTCTGTGACCCTGCAGAATACCATCTTGTTAAGAGCCACAGCAGGGACCCTGTCCCTCTTTTTGATCCCTTTTTGACCACGAGGGAAAGTGTGCGTTTCAGAAAAAAACTTTAATTTTGCCAAATTTGAAATGTTTCAAATCTCAGGAGTCTCTCCGGACAAGTAACGGAACGTGTGTTTGATTTTGGTTTAATCCTAATTAACTCTTTAACTCTCTAATGTAAACAAGACAACATAAACTAAAAACAGAACAACACAAGAGCAAGTTTTGCATATAAAAGTAAAGAAACGGCCCGACAGGGAACCCACTGATTTATTCATATTTACAGAATCCTAATTGCCTCAGGTCTTTGCCTGTAAATACATGAATATGTATCGCCGCTTTCTGAGACACGCTGCTTTATTATATTTCCCACACACGCCTGCATTTTATTCACGCAACATCGTTTTGGCTGCTGAATTATGAAATCACCGCTTTTCAGTTTTTCATAAGATGTCTAAAGCATCATAAACGCGACCCTGTCCAAGTGGCCGGCCTCGAACACAACCACTAAATGTTTGCCCAAGTGGGGTTGGTGGTGGGGAGGGGGGGGGGGGGCAGCTGGCCAATAATGCCCTTGAATAGTGATCAAACAATGAAATTTAATCAGTGGCCTCCAGTCTGCTTCCCATAAAAATGTGTTCTCTAATATAAAGTTCATTTCTATGAATATTAAAGCGGCGTATCATCCATTGAATATTTCATTTGATCTGCACATTTAATAATGCAAAATGGGAATAGAACAGTGGCCCCTTTTCCAACTTGATGACTTTGTCCACTATTGTATTTATCACATATTGCATTACAAGCTGTGGTATGTGCAATAAAAGAGTTACAAATGGCACTTTTTTGCACCGCAGCTTATTCTACAGCTCAGGGCGATTTGGCTGTCTTTGTAATATTCGTGTGTCAGAATGATGAAGGTTAAAGTAGATGTCTAAAGTGAGGCGAAGTGAGCCATGGCATTCTCTGACACCTGCTAAATGTGAATATTTGTTGGAGTTAACATTAAATCAGTGAGGGCTTGGGGGCAGGAACTGCAGATATTTTGCAGATTTAAAATATTATTATGTAAGACAAGCTTTTTGCATTGCTGTAGATGCCTATTTAATAATAATAATAAAAAATGCAATTACAAGGATGCAAATTAAGTGTAGGCATGGCAACCCTGTTAGGAAAAGCCTTGAGGCTGTCTTCTTGTTTCATTCCCCTCTTAGCTGTTATTGTAATATCCACTTCTTTTTACGTTATTTGCTCATTTTCAGTCTCCTTCCTCTGACTGTCTTTGTATGGCACTGTCATCAAGGTGATAATTGCATTGCCAGTCCCCCAGTAAGAGACATTCTTAATTATTCCAGCATTAGGTGGTAGTTATACAGGCAATTAATGCTTGACTTCACAATTATATACTTTGTTTGATTGCCTTTTATCAGCAGGATACAATAGGCTTGTTTGCAGCTGACAAGGCGAGCGCAGTTTAACACAAAAGATAAGTGACGTGACGGTCCCTGCATGGCTTCCATTCAAATGCAAACATCCCATGTTGCGTTGAAGTGCTTTTCATAAACATCCAACGCTGACTGAGCTGTCAAATGTTTAAAACAACTCGGATCAGTCAGTGGTTTTGAGAACTCCTTTTCATTATCCTGATCATTTTGGCTTGAAGTGCTGACATGTTTTGTAGAGCGCTTGTTTCGTACACATATGAATGATAGTTTGCAAGAATGGCGTGCCTCTTTATAAGTTCGTAATAAAGACCATCACATTTCGAATATGGCGCTAAGAAGTGCCATCAAATTTTATATGCTGCTTTATAATTTGAGTCAGGCCTAATTGCGTTGCGGTGCACACCTGGCAGTAGCTCACACTACTACATTCATCTGTCTTTAAAGTCTTGGCCCACGTATCAAAGCTGCCTGGTTTTGATGATATTTTGGCTCTGGTCTGTTTTGGCTGCAACTTAAATGGGATTAGCGTTGCACGTTCAAAAGAGGCCTCTGCTCTCCATCTCAACATAGCAGGATATTAAAAGTCCTTTTCAGTGTCAAGGAAAAAATGTTAGCATGAAGCTGCAAAGACGCAAAAAAGACCCAGAGATTATGACATATATTCTTTTGTTTTTTAGTTGTAATCCATTAGTTATTACTTCTGGCACATGCAGAAGAAGAAAATCAACATTCACCTTACTGAGAGTTGTTTGCATGCCAACACGATCACATGCTAAATTGTGCTCAGGTATTGCAAGTCAGTGCAGCAGATGTCATATTTAATTAAAACAAATCTTTTCCTGACACTCTGATGCATGGGCAGCACGAACTAGCAAAAGACAGAAGCCAATATTTAAATGAAAGCGGTTCACACTGTTGACAGATGTGTATTTACATTGTGCGCTCGCTGCCAATTCATTGCTTCTGCTGTTGGTAATTACTGAATATTCAAGCTTAGCTAGTTTTTCACTGATTAATCCATGATACATATGAACCTCACTACTATACCACTGGTTAATTATGTTTATTTAGATACAAAACCACAAAAAGAAAATAAAACATTAAAAAAATGACTTTTTTAGATCGGCTTCATCAATTCAGTGTTTGTCATTTAATCAGTAATGAATACATTGTGTTTTAGTGCATATCTGAAATCAATGCTTACTCAAACTTTGTATTTAAAGATTATTAATGGTGACTCAGAAATGAAGTTATGACACATTTTGTTTCAGTCTCATAGATCAGCAATGTTTGGGAGTCTCCATAATATCCTGAAATGTTTGCAGTGGCTCTCAGAGTTCTTGTGTATTTAGCAGAGACTAGCAGACTTGTCGCTTAAACGTTGAACATGTAAAAACATTTTTAGATAATTTGTCATTATGAATGTGGAGGCGGCTGCCAAAGTGGGCAAAAAATGTGCATGGAGGCACGGATTAACAAAAGTTTTGCTTGCCGTGTCAACAAAAATAGACAGAATTTTTCAAAATACTTGATCGCAAAACTCAGAGTTCTGTGTGAAGTCACGGCAGGTGAAGATTTTTAACAGGTATTTTATACTTGCAAGATACACAGACGTATACACATCACAAACCAGTCAGAGAAAAGAGCCACGAGCTGCATTATCTGCTAACTTTTATACTCGTCTCAGGTTAGAGTTCATGAACTGTCCTTGAAGCCAGCTGCAGTCTTCTTACATAGCACACTCCATTTACACAAACACAGTGATTGGACACATAGATACAATGGAAAATTCATCGATTTTCTTGCAATTTTGAGTTGCCAGCCAGACTCCAACAGCCCAGCTAAACCCTGCTGGCAGATAAACTGCAGCTTCATCCCAACATTTGCCATATATCATGATTGTCCTTGGGGAAAGAAGGAAAAAAGTTACATTTCTAACTTAAGATTACTGCACTTGTCTCCAACAATGGTTGACAAAATGCAACAAAATAGTCCCACTGGGTCCCTGATAAAGATAAGTGCAACAGAAATTGAATTTCAGTTGCACAAGTGAAGTTAAAAATGGTCATAAAGTTTTCTAATTTGATGAAGTCAGAGTTTGGCATCTAGGTTACAGTCCTATCACTCCCAGTTAAAATGCATATTTAATTTATTACATGGGTATAAGTATATACTGTAAGTATTAGTGCTATGTGCTGTCATAATGGCATGTTACTAAAATCATGAAATGAGTTCTCTGCATTTAACCCATCACACCTGGGATACACCCAGGTGGAGCGGTGGGCAGCTATTGAGCACCTGGGGAGCAAATGGGGATTAGGTGTCTTGCTCAGAGACACCACAATGTGGGAATAGCTGGGAGTTGAACCGCGATTTTCTGGTCCCAGGTCGGCTGCCCTACCTCTACTCCATCTTGGACCCCTGGCATGACCCCTGGATGAGAGTATGTGTGCCCTGGAACCTACAGGTGGATGCTGAGGTGTTGGACGAACACGTGACAAGCTGGCAGCCTGCAAAGTAAAAGACACATGTAAACAAATATTCCAGAGTGAGAAATTTTCCAGATCTTGAATGTGTCCATCACCAGAAAGTTGTCAGACGAATGTAAGCTCCAGAGAGCTATAGCCTACCAATTTATCATACTTTTATTAGCATAATATTCTTAAAAGACTTAAACCACTAAAGTCCCAGCTTTTTATCCCCTTTGTCTGATGTAGGACTGTGTACATTTACTCACTTGCACGCTGCTGTAACAAACACATGTGCTGCAGTCAGTGCTCGTGCAGCAGGACATACATCAACACCAGCAATGTGGACATCAAAGATCAAATTACGCCTCCCGGTAAGAGACGTATTGATAACCCCAATGTCAGTAGGAATCCAATCAAAATCTAAATTGTGCCCCACTAAAACGAGCCCCTTGATTAGTTCTCCAATAAAATCTATTTCCTGCCCTCGTGCCTATTTTAGACCGTTTATTTCCCCTGTGGTATCAAGCAATAGGTCCTAGCAAGACTTCAATCTAAGAATGCCTGGTGTGATGCCTGTCTGGTGTGGGGTGCATTTTAGGGGCTTGATACTTTTTTTGCACCCCCCCCCCCCAATCATTTACAATGAATATGTAAGCCTATCCATGAGCTTTTTTGATAATCACAGTCAACTTTGACTTTTGTGTCCATGCTGAACTGAAGTGAAATGGTTAGTCTCCCAGAAAATTGTGGCTCCTCTTTTTTTTGTTTTTATCTCAGTCTTAAATTTTTCAAGTAATCTATGGATTCAAATGGTGCAGAAACACGATACAGATCCCTCCCCCTCGATCATAAAATGCTGCTATGATTCACTCATACCAAACTTATCACCTGGTAAGTCCTCTTATATTTCAAAAAAGTCAGAAAAAAGTATGTGCTCTGTATTATCATCATTACATGCTACAGGCTTTATAAAATTTTCATACATAGTAATTTTCTTTGATGTCTTCTCGGTTTTTATTGCACTTACCTCTTTGTTAGCGCCCATGCCCACATTTGATGTTCCTTCGTGTGTGTGCGTTTGTGTGTTGCTCTCCTGTTCTTACCCTGTGAATGATCACCGAGGATAAAATTTATCTTTAAAGCTCCCTCAGAGCACAGCGTTCATGATCCAGTCCGAGTTCCCGTCCTCAGAGGAAAGCGCAGAGAACTTTGGGGAGCTGGAAAAGAAATATATGAATGCTGTTACATGCAGTGTTAACTCCTTACTGTAGGCATTTCTAAACTTTATACTACAATGTGGAATAGTCAGTCATTCAGTCACCCCTAAGCAGTAAAAGATGCACAAGAAAACCCTGCAGGGTCTCCTTGTTCTGAAGTGACTTTGATTTGAGTCAGGGTAACCTTTTAGTTAAAGCTGCACTTCACTAATTTCACCCATGTTCAATTGGCTTTCACAAGTGCTGATTATAAGCTTGTAAAACCGTTGTATAATTGACTCTGTGAGTCCAGGAGAGTTCAAGCAAAGACTTGTGGCTAGAGAAATTACAATTTGTTTATAAAGTGAGTAAAGGGAATTGAAAAAAATGTAGAATTCTGTTTTTAATTACAGATTCTTACAGCTCTGTATGATGTGCTGGTTACCCACAAAGGTACATTTGGGATATGACCGCCCTCTTCACAATCTACATAAGTAATGTAGGTCAGAGCATCCCTGATGCATCCTTATATTTCTATACTGATGACACATTTGTTTATTGTCAAGCTAAAACATTTGCTAAGGTTTTCCAGCTTTTGCAGTCTGCTGTTGAAATCATCCGGTCTGATTTGTTCCGTCTCAAACTTGTGCTAAATGCTGATAAAACCAAAGGAACGTTGTTTTCAAACAGGAAGTTGGTCCCAGCAGTCCTTCGTTCTATCATATCCACGCATGGTGTTCCTATTGATCTTGTTGATTTCTACAAATATTTTGGTATCTTGGTCGACTCGCATCTCTCTTTTAAGCCCCCACGTCGAAAACTTGGTAAAAAAACTAAAAGTTAAACTGTTTCTTTTTCAGAAATAGATCCTGTCTAACTCTGAATGCTAGGAAAAGCCTTGTAATGTGACTTTCCTTCCCTCCACTGACTACGGTGACATTATTTACATGAACGCTCCTACAAGCACCCTGCAGATGTTGGACTCTGTCTATCACGGTGCACTAAGATTTATAACTGGCTGTAACTACTGTGTCCACCACTGCACCCAGTATTCACTGGTTAACTGGACATCATTAACTTCACGCAGACTCTCCCACTGGTACATTTTCATTTTTAAATCACTTCTTGGTCTGCTGCCTTCATACATCTCCTACATGTCACTACATGAGTGCAGCTACAGTGTGCACTCTCAGGACGTTCTTACCTGCAGTGTACCCTCAGTGCAGACTGAACTAGGCTAAAAGGCCTTCTCCTACTCCGCTCCTGTTTCCTGGAATATCTTGCAAAAAGATCTGAAGCTCTTGACCTTGACCTCTCTAAATGGCTTAAAATATCTGCTAAGTTGCTGGCAAAATCCAATGCAGACATGTTCCTGTTTTTAATATTTTATAGTAATTTATAATGTAGCTGTTTTTGTTTTGTTTTTCAGTATCATTTTCTTCCATTTATTTTTCAATTCATGTACTTTTTTTATGATTGTCTACTGTTGTCATTATTCTTTGTTTAAAACAGGTCTCTTGTAAATGAGTCCTCGAGGCTCATCGAGACTAACCTGTATAAATAAAGGTTGAGTGAATGAAAATCGTGGCTGAAAAAGTTCATGGCAATGATTCTATGAGCAAACAAAAATTGTTTTGTTTTGTTTTCTGAAGCAGGGAGTTGCTTACCATTAGATGGTGATCAACAGTCAACTTTTTATGGATATCAATACATGGCAAAGTCAATGTTGCATGCATAAACAAAAATGGATGAATTAATTATAATAATTGTAAAACAATGACTAAATACATACATACATACATACATACATGTATGTACATACATGTTCATTTTGAACATTTTTTTGTCATTTATTGGAATTTTGCACTAAGGCTGTCACATTGTCACATAATCTCATCAATTTTATTGTTGTCAAAATTAATCACAGACAGATATAAATGTTATACTCAAATATACGTTGGTAGAGTTGCATAAAAAACCCTTCTAAACAGATTCACACAATGATACCCCTTATCAGTAGGATAACTTGTTTGACATAATGACAAGCCCTAAATTTGCTACACTCAAATTTGAAACCAAAAATAAATCCGGCCTTTTGCTTGATGTAAAGTCTAATCATTGCCAGATGTCTCAATTTGATCTCAGGCATTTCAGAGTTAACAAACAATGAGATAAAAAACAACTAATATAGTGTCCTGTTGACCCTTATCTCTTTTAAGATATGTTAGTAAAGGGTTAAATGCCACCAATCCTCCATTTACAATGGAGAAGTAATTTATCTGTGGCCTTGACAAACGGTGATTTGTTTTCTTAGATGCACCTCTAGAGATATACATTTTGCCACCTGGTCCAAATTCAATCTCTCATTGTTTGATGGAAATATGTGACATCTTGACAAGCTGACACATGTTTGTAATTGTGTTTCACACATATAAAGTTTACCAAAATGGAAATCGTCTATCCTGGGATGTTTTACAGCAGAATTACCTCATTTACTTTATTGACAGTATTGACCTCTTTACAGCTGGAGAAGAGATTCTGGTGACCTCAGCCCTTAAACACACTGAAGGAGATCAATACACCCAAGTCAGAGTTCACTCGGCTCCCCTCGGTCAGGCTGATTGCAGAATGAACTCCATTAAAAGTTTCCAAAGCCAAACCGTCAACCATCGTTTGGCTCAGATGTCAGAGAGCATCTGCAGAAAGCAAAAAAACAAACCAACTAAAAACAAACCGGTGGTGAGGTAGTTTGTTTTGGGGGACTTTAATTGCAGTTGCACCATTGCCAATAATTCAAACACTATGGAGGGGTAGTTTGTAAAAGGGAGCAGCTGTGCTTTAGATTAAATTCTAAGGTCTAAAGAACAATTGTATGGCTTGTTAATATTTTATTCTCATTTGACAGCTGTCGGTTTAGATTTGTAGCGGTGTCATCTTGCAACGCCATCCATTCGCCACTTCTCCGTGTGTGTTTTTTCAGTCATCACTCAAAGATTTTTGTGTGACATCTGTGCGTGGGCATCTATGGCAAAGTCATTTGTTTGTCCACTTCTTTAAATTGAAAGCTAACAAAAAAATGAAAGTTGTCACATTTCTTGAAAAAATGCGTATCACCCACTGCCTTTCATGCCAAAGATTTAGACTAAGATCATCTTATGATGCAAAATGGCAAAGTTGTTTTGGTCAAACGTTAAAAATAACTTAAAAGTACAGTCTCATCAAATTGTAGGAAGTCAAATCAAAAGCAGGTGTTGGAAATTTAAGGACAGTATATGTAAAATTGACTGAGTTATCTATTGTAATATTTTAATCAGTACTGTATTTGTACTGATTAAAGTATTACAATAGATAACTCAGTCAATTGTACATATGCTGACTTTTTTAAATAGTACATGTATTGGGCAGCACGGTGGCTCAGTTGCTATAGCAGCTGCCTCGCAACGAGAAGGTTGCCTGTTCAAATCCCAGCCTGGGACCTTTCTGGGTGGAGTTTGCATGTTTTCTCCGTGCATGCGTGGGTTTTCTCCGGGTACTCCGGCTTCCTCCCACAGACCAAAAACATGCATGTTAGGTTTGATTGGTAACTCTAAGTTGTCCCTAGGTGTGAGAGAGTAAATTGTTGCTTGTCTCTACGTGGCCCTGTGATGGACTGGAGACCTGTCCACGGCGTCTCCCGCCTCTCACACAGTGATGGATGGACATGGGCACCATCCCCGCAACCCAAAAAGGAAGACGTGTGTAAAAATATTGAATGGATGGATACATGTGCTTTTTATATTAATATGTACTTTACTATATATTCTGCTAACCGACATGCCAACGGTCAAACATAGGAGGTCTACTGTAATTGCTTCAGCAATTGAGCACCTTTTAAACAAAGACGTTCTCCCTCTCCCTGTATTCTTCTCCCCACGCAGTCCTGTACTTCTTATCACCTCTGTCTTTTCATTGCCTTCTTTCCTGCTTTCCTCCAGCCCCTCTTTCATCCATCTGCTCTGCAGCCAAGACTCACTTGCCCTTCTATTTACATAGATAAAGCCATAATGGACTCTCTTTGTGCTACTGTCGGCCACTTAGTCATCACAGTCCAGTCAACAGATAAATAATTCTTTTCTCCATTTCCTTCTTTCACCTGCTGGGTTCAATTAGCAAAAAGCCTCAGTTGTTTAATGAATGTCCTCTGTGGCCTTTGCTCCTCTTGCCTCCTTTCAAGGATACAACTATTTGACTAGTTTGAAAGCTTTGCTCTGCACCGCCTCTGGACGCTCCGGATGTGTGTGGTGTGAGCTGGTGGGATTCAAGATGAGGGTGTGACATGTTTTGTTTACTGGCTGATAAATGGCTGTATAATGCTAGTAGATAAAGGTTTACAAAGGGTGTGGGGGCTGAAGCTGGAGCTATGCTGAGCTGTGATGAGTGGGTGACAGCCCTCTCTCCTTTCTTTCCCTCTCCCTCTCCTGCTTCTGTAAATGGATATATATATATATATATATATATATATATATATATATATATGTGTGTATATATATATTATTCCCTGGCACCTCAGTGTAGATAGGCCATTGGGCCCCTGTCTGCTGGGGCAGCTGTTGGGGACTTGGACAGGGATGAAGGATAACTAGATTCAATCGGGCGTTGCAAATCAACTTTTCCACCAGCATCCTGGGAAGACCTGATAATACAGGTTTCTAATATCTGACCTGTCTAGCTTGGAGGAGGGAAGAGAGGGGGAGTGATGGGAGGAGAAAGAGCAGGAGAAAAGATGCAAGCAACAGAGGCAAGAGAGAGCAACAAACACACTGATTTAATACGGCTAATAGTTCTGCAGGTGATAAGCACACTGGCGCCAGTCACAAAAATGAAAGGCTGGCAACAGAGTCAAATAAATTGGGTCTAGCTCCCTTTTTTTTTGTCTCAGTCCCATCAAGATTTGGAGATGCATCAGAGAGGTTTGGCAGACAGGGCATCAGCAAGGTTTCCTGTTTGTGTCTCTCCACCTGTCAGCCTTCATCCACTCTCCAATCTGAATATGATTTGAAAACCTCAAACACATTCAGGGTTGCTCATCTGAGTCAGAGTCAGATCTGTGAAGAGGAAAAGCTCGACAGGAGTAGCTCAGCAGTCTAAGGATTTTAGATTGGGGCTCAAATTGGGACTAACACCTGCTGTTTTGAGTGCATGCACGCTGACAAGTGTGACTTCATACAGTAGATCTGAGTAGTCAGAAATTTTAATAATGGTCATTTACCTAGTAACATGCTACATTTTCATGTTTTTGTAGAAGGGGATGGTCCAACTACTTTTACACCAGCAGAAGCAAAATAATGCTAATCCTATGATGGGGCTTTAGGGTCACGCAAAAAATAAAATAAATAAAAATTACATTGCCACGCTAAGAATTTTTTTTAAAAAGCCATAGAATTCCGAGAATAAAGTCGTACGAGACTTTTTTTTTTTTAACAGCTCTCGTTTTTTTTTTCCACGAGTCGAATCCATGGCAACCTGTCAATCAAATCCAGTAGGCGTGACAGCAAATGACCAATCCGAAGCTAAATGCTACTATAAGTGAGTCGCTGGGTCTCTTCAGCCTCTTTCTGCATATTTATTCACGTATATAGTCACGTATATGCATCCCAGAAGCAGCATACAAAAACACAACAGTAGGTGGCAGTACTGGAAAACGTTTTGAGTAAGAGCGTCAATAACAATAAAGTTTAACAAACATTCTTCATTTTACCAGTTAAAATGCTATAAACCCTGCTTTATCATGTCGGAGTTTGGATAATATTTTGACTCATTTAGCTTCGAACTGGTCATTTGCTGACTCGCCTACTGGATTGATTGACATGTCGGATCCGACTCGTGGAAAAAAAAAAAAAACACGACAGCTGTAAAAAAAAAAGTCTCGTACGACTTTATTCTCGTAATATTAAGACTTTATTCAACTTTATTCTAGTAATACTACGACTTTATTCTCGATTTATATCTTTTAATTTTTTTTCTTAGTGTGGCAATGTAATTTTATTTATTTATTTTTTTTTAGCGTGGCCCTAAAGCTCCATCGTATAATCCTACCAATCTGGCTAACAGAAGTATATTTTTTAGTGTACACAATGCATGCACTGATGTGTTGTTTAGTTTGTGTAGTAATCGGTGATCTTCACATAGAATATTACATTAATGTTTAACTGCATGACTTTTGACAAATGTTTGCAGAATTAATTAGCACAAAATTCGCATTTTCAATTACTGTTTTAGGAGCCAACAATGGTTTTAGTAAATACTCTAAATTTCTATTGTTACAGGATGCACCTACACAAAAAAAAGCATTTAAAGGACCCCAAAATGATACTTAGAAAAAATAATCGACTTAAAAAAACACGTTGCTCTTTCGTTATTGTGAAGTAAAGCTGACTTTTCTAACCTGGGGCCGGACCAAAATATGGGGTATGGGAGGGCCGGGTTGGTGTCGGGATTTTGATTGCTTCAGCAGACGCACGCGGCTGATGATCCAATTTGTATCATCAGCCGTGCGTTGCCGTTTGACCGCATGCTAACCGGCTGGTTGAAAGAGGTAAAAAAATTTTTTAGCTAAGCTTCAGGTGGACCGCTGCCAGCGATCCACCCGAAGATTAAGTGGACTCAGCCGCAGCGTCAGCGGACGCGCATGGCCGATGACCCAATTTAGATCATCAGACACGTGCGTTCGCCGACCGTTAATAACTCAAATAACTATAATATTATAATAACTATAATATTATAACTATAATAATCTTCTGACTCTTGTTAATAAACAAGAAATTTTAATATCTTATTTTCTTTGAAATACATTTTTAAAACCATCATGTCAAATGGATTTGCTTACAAAATCAGTAAAAGCTTCATTAAAAAAAAAAGAAAAGTTTTTTTAAATTTTGGGGTTTGGGCCTCTAATTACAGTTAATTGTTCGGGTCAGGTCGGGCCAGAAAAAAAATGATACGGGTTTGGGCCAGGTTGGATTTTTTTAGGCCCAAATGCAACTTTATTGTATAGACAACCAAAGCAGAACCTTTTGAAAACAATGCCACAGCCACATTTCTAAATCATCCAGACCCAATGACATCCTCTTCTTTTATTGTGTTTACATTTTTCTCCCAGCATACAAGCTTCACGCACATACTCCTTGCATTGTTTCCTGTTTTTGATGCGTTTTTGTGTTATCATTACAGTGCCACATTCAGGCATGGCATAGTTACTACAGCATTTTGGTTCTGTTTCTGCATTTTTATGTAGATGAAGATATTTCATAAAATGGTGCATTTCTTCAGAAATGACAAAGAAAAAGACTGTTTAGGAAAAATTGTGGTTTCATTTGGCCAGCCACATTTGATTTAAGACAACACTTTGATAAACCTTACATACTACTTTGGAGATTAGGTCATGTCCACATAGAAAACATGGAAATTATATGAGAATTTTTTCCCACATTTTACATTCTTCAATTTACATAAACATTTTCATGTAAATGTTTTGTGCATCAAAAATTCATCATTATAAAAACATTGATATATATATATAAACAAAACATTATGAATACAATCAAACATTGTTTCAGCTTGCAGCTATAGTTTGATATTTTTAAATAAAATATTTGCTTTTACCAGTGAATTTTTTACAATTTTCCATCATACACAAAACGTGTCTAAATTAAAGTAAGACATTTCTGACTATTACAATACCATGTAATAAAAGTTAGCTTTTCAGAAATTTCAATCTCTGTGTGTATTTTGTTGGAAAATAAAAACAAATAAAACGTTTGCAAATGTTTTATTACACATACACATAGAGAACTGTCCTGTTGAAGGTGTATTTTGTAGATATTATTTTTCTAACTAAAACACTAAAAACAAACAACTATGGTACTTTTTGGAGATTTTTATGAAAAAATAAAACGCAACACGCCAGGCTTGCTCAGACAGATAAGACAAACCCTGGTGTGTCTATGCACGCAGCGTGACAGAGCAGACAACGCCACTCTGACCTTTCCTGATGCTACCAGCTAAGACGGAGCCAATACCAGCGCTAACGAGACACTGATACGGCTTGACAGCCAGGGGTGGCGTGCAATTATTTTAGAGACAGGAAAAAAAGCTGCATGTCAGGATGTGTAGGTGGGTGTATGCAAGGCCATGGAAAAAACACTCAAAGCATGCATGTGTCACCATCTCCAGCAGGTCTCTGTGTGGTCAAAAACAGCTCTACTCCCATAAATGATTGATGTGTTTGAATCTTAGCAGGGTTACTTCAGACAAACCCCAACAGGTGAGGTTACTCATGAACTCCATCACAGCTTTGAATGTCTTGTTTTCAGTTATGGCCTTTATCAGACACAGGAAATGTCTGATTTAACCCCAACTCAATGACATTTCAGTCAGCTTTATTCATTTAATTGTTTTAGCTGTTAGATTTTCTTAAAATATGCCAAATAAAAAAAAAGGGTAAAGATAAATATGCTATTTTATCTATGTTTCTCCGGATATATATTTCCAGTTGAATAAGCTAGAAAATGTATGTATATCTGGTAACAATTTTATTTCTGTTATATTTTAGTCAAGTCAAGTCAAATTTATTTATAAAGCACATTTAAAACAGCAGCTGTTACCAAGGTACGTAACAATAAACTTAAGGCAGTAAAAAAAAGAAATAGCAAGATTTAATTGAAAGCATCAAAAACAACATAAAAACACAAAAATCAACGAGAAACAATGAAATAGTAAATCAAATCCCACCGTGATAAACGTCAGTGAATACAGGTGTGTTTATAGGAGAGATTTAAAAACAGGAAGTGAAGTGGTCCATCTAATGTTGAGGGGCAGATTGTCCCAAAGTTTAGGGCCAGCAACTGAAAAAGCCCACTCTCCTCTGAGCTTCAACCTGGTTTTTGGCACAACCAAAAGCAGCTGGTCAGATGATCTCAGCACCCGAGAAGGAACATAACATGCACTGGGAGCCAATGAAGGGAGGACAAAACCGGTGAACTGAGCTGCAACATTTTGGACCAGCAGGAGACGTGAAAGAACACCTGACTGACCCAAACATAAAGTACGTTACAATAATCAAGTCAGGTTGTAACGTATGCGTGGACTAATTGTTCAAGGTCCGATCTGGTCAACACGGACTTAAGCTTAATTATCTGCATTAACTGGAAGAAGCTTTTTTTGTAGAACAGAGTAAATCTGTTTACTAAACTTAAAGTCAGAGTCTAAAACCATCCTGAGATTCATAACGGACTGCTTAAAATAAGGCTCAAGAGAGTCAAGATTAACGGGATCAGTGACAGTGGTAGAGAGCTAAACACGATGACCAGTTTTCTGATCATTAAAACTTAAAAAAAATGAAGTCATCCATGCCTTAATGTCATCAAGACATTTCAACAGAGGGGGGATGGAGCAGGAACTGTTAGGTTTTAAGGGCAGATAAATCTGACAATCATCAGCATAACAAACAAAGACCACTTAGGCTTTAAGAATAATGTCAGTAAATAGCTAAACTGTATGATGCATATAAGGGACATTCAGAAGGGAAAAAAATGTTTATGATTTCCAAGATTAAATTTACAATGTTAGGATTAACATTGGTACTTTCCAATTAAAATTAGAATTAAAAGCCAAACTACCATTGGTTCAAAGACCTATGAAAGTCATATGTTTTGTAATGGTTGTAATTATAAGGAAAACCCTTTAATATCTATGACAGATTTACATTTGAAGTTAAGCTTTCAAGCCTAAAAGCCTAAAAAAAAATCAATTGCTGTTCAAGCTTAAAGTACGTAATTAAAATAACAAAATAACAATGGAGTGCAAAATGAATGCTGGTACAACAAACCAAAACTTGGACACATTTGGTAGAAACTGCCTTTTCTAGTCACATCTGCCAGGTCATTGCAACATCAAGTTCTATTTTGGCTTTATGTCGCACACACTTATTACATCAAAGCAAGTGTAACAATAATCCTAGAAAAGGGAGGTGGGCATCAAACGTGGAGAAAACTCCAATAGAGAAGCTGGGTCAGGACCTTCCTCTGCAGCCTGGACAATAAAAACAGAGCCGAGAACAAAGGGAGCCATGCAGGACTTTAGAGAGACAACGTCCAGCAGTCAGTCAGCTTGAGATGAGTAAAACACGCCAAGGATCAGTGAAAGATTTTTAAAAATTCTGTGAGATCTTTTCAGTTTTCAATCACTTTGAAGCCGAATGAACGTCTGCAAAGCACTAAAAATCCGTTTATGTTATCAGTTTGAGAAAATTAATATCAAACGCACAATAATCACACATTTAAAGCCGTCTTATATGCTTTGAATGCTCAACTCTTTGTGAATTAGATAACATTTTTACTTAACATCACATAGTCCATCTTTGGTAGGAATATGTACCAACTTCTAAGGGCACAAATCAAAGAAGCATAAGGGAGTTGCTACTCCTTTGTTGCAAAGGCCACTTGGCTCAGATACGTCAGTGTCTGAGCTTACTGCAATGCCTTAGAAGTCTCAGTGCCAGGCGTTATTGATCTGTCAGCGTAAAGTTTCACTCGAGTGATTCTGAGCGTAAAGCAGCAATGCATTTTTAAAGGCAAGCTGGAGACCAGATTGGATGTGTAACATTTATCTATCCCCAAACCCTGATATAGCAATTCCACAGCTGACATCATATCATTTTTGAGCTCACCTACTGCACCTTTTTAGTCTTTTCAGGTGTGCTCTTAATTTTGCAGCCTTGCCTTTTGATTGATTAATGGAATTCCACGAAACGAGGCAACGTGCAACAAAGCCGATGGAAAGAAGAGGTCATTCGGGGGGATTATTTTCTAATGTGGCCTGTCTCGCTTTTAAAATTCCTGCCTATCCTTTCTCTGCAAGTCCCTTACATTCCTAACAGTGATACATTGGGGTGTCTGTGACAAGAAAATAATGTATTTCTACCAGAGTCTATCAGAGAAATGACTTTGTAGGTAAGAGGAGGGAAGGGGCTCTAGATCAATATGTTTCAGGCTGCTGGGAGTGTTTTTTTTTCCTTCTGAAACAGAATTTCCACCTCCCTTTGAGTTGTTTTGACCTTGATCTCCAAGAAGATATCTCTCTGCTGCTCCGGAGTTTTCGCTGCTACGTGATTATCCTGTACAGCATGAAAGATAACCTGTGTGGTGAGCTCCTCTTTTCCTACCCCCTCCCCAGTCCCCCTCATGGCAGCCTTTGCCATTATAATGCCAATCCACTAACAGAACAAAAGATGTCACCATGCGGCCATCGCACACCTCCGTTCGGCGCAAACCCCTCATCATTATTATTGTTATTATTCCCTCGCTGTCTTAACGGTTCCAGATAATAATTGAATTTAAATGAAGAAATGGCAAAGGAGGGTGCTCTTTTTAGAGCTGTGTTAACATGCTGTCATTAAAAAGCGGTGGCTGTTTTAATGAGCCAGGTTTTAAACCATCAAGACACGAAGAGAAATGGAAAAAAAAAAAAAAAGATATAAAACAGAATGAACGTAACGTTACAAAAAGGAATGATAGTTTGCTGCAAATTACCCAAGAAAAACCGTATATTTGAATGTTTGTGCACGGCTCAGAATTCTCCGCGCGGATATTGTGGTTTTTTTTTTTGTTAGCTTACAGTGACGTGCAGGGCCACCTTTCAGACCAAAGGAAATGAGCATGAATGCATGATGGGATTTCTGCCAAAGCAAACATCCAGGCTCGTCCCCGGGTGATTGCTCAAAGAGCGGTTGCTCATCGAAGCGTCAACAGATAGAAACAAGTGTTGTGACAGTTCACACGGAGCGATTTGATGCATGCAAAAATTAAATGATATGGCACAGCCAGGGAGTCCTCCCAATGAAAACAAAATCAGGACATTAGCATGTTTCAGCTGTGCCTCAATCAGTGTTTTCCAGCGTCTCCGGTTTTCATGTCTCTCAGCGGGATCAGGGACAGATGGAGCAAAGAAAGCAGCCCCTGTGTGGATATTAGATATTTTTTTTAGGAATAACTCATTCCTCATTGTATTTGCTTCTTTCAACCTTTTGAGTCAGTGAAGCAAGCGGGAACATCTAGACTTCCATATGGTCGTGCTGTGCCAAAAGAGAGGAAAGAGTATTAGCATGACATGCGCTTTGATGGACGCCAGCTTCAGATTTTTCCCAACACTTAATAAAAATGTTTATGTTACACACTTTTTGATTTCAAGTTCATTGCGCTAACATCATAGTTGGAAAAATAAACCAATGATCGCTCAAAACAAAGTTGAATTTAGAAACTGACACAAACCTCACATCAAACTTCTGCCGACAAACTCAGTAAGTTAATGATTAATATAAATAGTTCTCTCTTGTGCTGCAGAGAGGGCAGACATAAAGCAAAAGGCATTACGTTTTTATTATGAGCAGAGCAATGTGACACGCTGTAAGGTGCACTCTTGGTGCACCCCATTTATTTTGAATGAAGAGGTGGCTGCTGCAGTTCAATGACCTCTTATCTGATGGTGTGCCGCTGTCACTGAAGTCATCTGAGGGAAAGGATTAAGTCTGGCTTATATATCGACGTAAGTCCTTAATGCACATAAACACACACACAAATAATACAGCTTGTCCTTCTGAAAACATTAGAAAGGAATACTAGGTCAGAGCTTCTAGACAGGAAGATGTATTTGTCTTATGAGCAAATGAGCAACAAGGAAAAGTCAATGGAATTCTCTCAGCTAAATATTAAACAAATCAGCCTCTGCTGCTTGTTCATTCAGGACTGTCAATAGTACAATAAGATCATATATAATGTGCACCACTGAGCTTTTAAAATATGTGTTGGTTATACGACTGAACCAGTGTCTGCTTTATTGTTCTGATGGAGGAGTCAAATGATATCTGGTACTTTTTGTTGTATGGGAGGAACCACATTATTGTTGCTCTGTCAG
The DNA here is from genome assembly GCF_014905685.2 of Nematolebias whitei. NCBI lineage: Eukaryota > Metazoa > Chordata > Actinopteri > Cyprinodontiformes > Rivulidae > Nematolebias > Nematolebias whitei. Next base: position 23,949 of record NW_023618572.1, read on the forward strand.
TGGAGTCATGCACACAAGTACAGAGAGCACCTGAGTTACTGGTTTTTTTTTTTTTTTTTCTTACCTCAAACATCAGATTTCCAACACACAGGAAGTTTCAGACTTAAATAAGTTATGAAAGGTTTTTTTTGTGTGTGTGTATTAATGTGTTTTTACTATGTAGGTGTCCTTCTTTAAATGTCTTCAGCTGAAACAAAATGCTGCTGCCAGAGTTTTATTGAAAGCTGATAGGCGAGATCATATCTGTCCAGTTTTAGCTTCTCTCCATTTGATCCCTGTCAAATTCAAAATCTTACTTCTAACCTACAAAGCTCGCAACAACCTAGCTCCATCTTATATTACAGATCTTATTGTTCTATATTTTCCTAACAGGGCACTTCATTCTCAGACTGCAGGTTTACTTGTGGTTCATAGAGTTTACAAAAGCAGAATGGGAGTTATCAGGCTCCTCTCTTGTGGAACCACTTTCCAGTTTCTGTTCTGGAGCCTGACACATTGTCCAGTTTTAAGACTGGGCTTAAGACTTTCCTTTTTGATAAATCCTATAGTTAGGGTCGGCTTGGGTTTCCTGAGCTGTCCCTTAGTTATGTTGCTATAGGCTTAGACTGCTTGAGGACAAACTGACCACATTTCTTCACTCTGCTACTGTCTTTACTTCCTCTGTTCAACCTGTTTTATATTTCTAATAATTTTTTCTATCCTTGACGTGTATTTTTTTCAGGTACACCTGAACCAACATCTGGACCTGCCATTCTGTGTTCATATGTCTCTCCTTCTTGTCCTCTCAAACCCAGCCAGTCAAAGCAGATGGTCGCTTGTCCTGAGCCTGGTTCTGCTGGAGGTTTCTTCTTTTTGAAAGAGCTTTTTCTTTCCACTGTTGCCTTTGTATTTGCTTTGGATGGGAGACTGCGACGAAGTGAAGTTTCAACAAGCCTGCTGCTTCCTTAGATAAAAAAAACTTTACTAAATGACATTTCTATGTATGTGAATGTTTCTGTGAAGTGCCCTGAGACAACTTTGTTGTGAACTGGCGCTATATAAATTAACTGAAATGACTTGAATTTTAGGTAAAATAAAAGAGAAATATTCCAGATACACAAGTATTTGTAGGTTTACTGCATAATCATACTGCAAAGCTTGTTTGGAAGCAATGGCAGCCTCAAGTCTTTTGAGTATTGTGTTGCAACCTTTAAAAATTGTATTGAAAGAGTGATTCATCCAAACAGAATTGTCAATGCAGACAAAAAGACACAATGGTGATGCGCTGTCTGTGTTTGGTCAGCTGCAATGTTTTCTCATCTCGTGCCTAACGTTTGGCTTCTGTTTTAGAAAGATAGGGGATATTTTGCATCAATCTTCTTGTGCATCTTTAAATTTTTACATTTTCAGCATGGTTGGGCTGAGAAGACAACAGGCCCAGAAGTGGAAACCAAGGCATCCATGCCCCCAGCAATAACTTCCAGCTCCCCCTGGGGGATCCCACGGTGTTTTCAGGCCAGAGAGGATACATGATCCCGCCAGTGAGCTCTGGGTCTGCCCTATATTCTCCTGCCTTTTTAACATGTCTGGAAAACCTTCCAAAGGTGGCACCCAAGACTGAGTGACACCAGCTGACTGTTCAATGCCGAGTGTCAGTGAATCTATTCCAAGCTCAACTGGAAGATGGAACTCCCTGCCTTATCTCAAAGTCTGAGCCCGGCCACCCTTTGGAGGAAACTTGTTTCAACCACTTATAATGGGAATCTTCTTTTAGTCATGATCCATATTGGAACATACAGCACACAGACCAGTAAATTGAGATTTTTGCCTTTCAGCGCAGCTTAATCTTCACCACAACAGACCAGAGTAACATCCTACTTTTGTGGAAAATACCCTGTTCCACTGATCCATCTCCAACTTTATGGCGGTGTCTAACCCGCATTCAACTTTTTGTTAAAGATGTGAACATCCCCCATTTTGGTTATACACAGACCACATAGTCCTTAGAAAATACCGCATACTCCTACAGCACTCCACCCCCCAGCATGCCTTGGTGAGCATGGTCGTTATTTTTCACGAGAAGTTTAATGCGGGCATTTTTTAAAATCACTGTGACATTAATGCAGAATTATGCTGACGACATAAATCTTCATGCTGTCCATGCATGTTCTTCTGACAGACACAGAATTATAAACATGAAAGCAATCATCAGTCAACAATTACAACCAATCAAGCTGGAAACCTTTTGGTCTCTAGCTAATAGATACATTTCTACTTCTTATTTTAGCTTGATGTTTGGGTTGGTGTGCAACACACCCACTTTATTTTCACTTTCCATTGAGCAGCATTCTGCAATATTCTGCTTGTTGCTTGGTGCTTGTTTTGAACCTTGCAGGACTTTATTTCAATAATCCAGACAAGCTTTATATGAAAATTAGATCTTCAATAAATGTGTCTCTCAAGCTAAGTGCAGCCCACATGCATGAGTCTGGCAGCATATCAAACATTTATGTTTCCTGAAGTCCTGAAGATCTTTGAAAGCAGTTACTTAAGTGGTGAATTCCATAAAAGCTGCTTTAATGTTTCACAATTGTTGCTGTTGTTGTCTAATGACACAGACAGTCTAATGATTCATACCATATAATGTCATCTGAAGCAACTGGGAGTTCAGGTTTCTGCAAGAATTACCTGTATCAAAGATGTAACTTGCATGACTTAAAATTTGCTACTGACAACTTTTATTATATAGGTTATCACATGGAACAACATGACTTTTGGTACAAGTATATTGAATACATATTTACACACCCCTTAATATTACAGAACAAATACTTACATTAGCTCATCTTAGTACTGACACTGATTCCTACAATATTTAGAAAGATGAAGTTTTGCGCATGGACTAATTTTAAGCTGTTTATTTTAATATACTGCACTAGGAAGATTGATGGTGCAGAAGCTAAAGGCAATTTTGTGATGGAGAGGTCACCGGTTTGAATCCCTTGATCTTTTTTGTCCCTTGACAACAAAAGAAGAGAAAGGTGAAGCACCATACCTACCTCCACCCTCATTTTTGACCCACTGTGGGCTCTTGAATAAGGCTCTTAACCTCCCTTGGGTGCTTTAGATGGCAATCCTCTTCTCTGCACATGTGGGCTGTGGTAGCTCTGTAGTCAATGGTTGCGTCAGGAAGGGCATCTGATGTAAAAACCATAGACAAATTTTCATGTGAGTTTGCTTGCTGTGACGACCCCAAAGAAAAGAAGCAGACAAAAAGGAAGAAAAATCTTTATATACACCACATTAAAGCTGCAGAATCAATGTAACATTATAGATAGCATGCTGACTTATTTTAAATGTATGCTGGATTGCATGGTGGTGCAATTGGTAGAGCTGTTGCCTCTCAGCGAGAAGGTCACCAGATCAAATCCCAGCCATGGGCCCTTCTGGGTGGAATTTGCATGTTTTCTCTGTTCGTGTGTGGGTTTTCTCCAGGTACCCTGGTTTCCTCCCAAAGGTCAAAAACATGTATGTTAGGCTGATTATGCTGAAGGTTGCACAGAGGTTTGTTGGAGTCAGCCTCCCCACCATCACCAACATCTACACCTCTAGATGCAGGTTGAGGGCCACCTTCATCATGAAGGACCCCACTCACCCAGCACACACACTTTTTGTCCCACTCCCCTCGGGAGGGCGGTTGGGGAGCATTGAGTGTGGAACCACTGGACTGAGGAACAGCTTCTACCCCGAGGTTGTTAGACTCATGAATCTCTAACCAGGATAATCACTGTGAAATATCACATACTGTTGCTGCTGATCTGTATCATGTTGCTGCTGATCTAGTTCATGTTGATGTGTTCATTCATACTCATCTGCTCACACAGACTCATGTTCGTGCTGCTGTTCAGCATATTGTTTTTATGCTATTAGTGCTTAGCATATTTTTTAGTTAATGTTTTTCTTAGTTCATATCTTAGATCTTGTTATCGTTTTACTTTTACATGTTATTGTTGGATGTAACTGGGACCTTGTGTACAAAATTTCGCTCCACCACATGTACCACATATAGTGTGTATGACAAATAAAGAAACTGACTCTGACTGATTGGTAACTTTAAATTACACCTTGGTGTGAGTGAGAGACTAAATGGTCATTTATATAGTAGATAAATGATGATGGATGTATGGATGCTGTCATTGCTTGTAACTGCACTGCACCCCCCCCCCCCCCCCACAACATTTTCTTAGGTTAGTTTTTCTTTTGCTCAAAGGAAGTAAGGCTAATATACATCCAGCTTTAACTTATAACCATTGAAGGTGGAAATTCTTTACCATCTTTTTCCATTAGCATCTGACAGTATTTTGAACTCTGAGTTGGAAGTGAAAAAAAAATGGACAAGAATTAGAACAACTGCACCAAGCTGTGATGGATATAAATCTACTGAAAACAGTTTGATGACTATGAGATTAATGTAGCAAGTGTAAAGTGAGTAGACCAATGACAATGAACAACCCTGCTCTATACCACAGGTAAATAAGCTGAGTAAACCCTTGTAAATTATTGGAGGAAATCAGATATACAATAAAACAACACCTGCACTTGGTGCTAAAAACAATGAAAAAGTAGGTTTTAATATTTTTGGTTTTGATTTGGTTATAATTGGGAGAACACTGGTTAGGACTGTATCCTCTCAGCAAGAAGATCTATTGATCTACAGTTTGAAATTAGGCTGATGCCCTTGAATGTAGAGTGTGCATGTTCCCTTTGTGACTTTTTTTTTTTAGTTGTTTTTTTTTACAAGTACTCTGGTTTCCTCTCGCAGTCCAAAACATATTTTGGGTAATTGGTCACTCTAAATTGCCTTAGTGTTGAGTTTTGTGGTTATTTCTTATGTCAATGTTGTCCTGTGATGAATTGGCACACATTTTAGGGTGTATCCTGTTTCAGTGGTGCCTCAAGACAATTCTTTATCAGGGTGCTCATGTGGGGGCCATGGAAAATCCTAGGGTGGTATCCCATAACCAAAAGCCAGAACATATTTTCAGAAGATTTGCTATGTTGTTGTCAGATGTAGTTCATTAGATGACTTATTAAAGCTTGTCCTCTCCTGATGTTATATTTATAAAAAATATTGTACATATATTCTGGGGAGTTGTGGTGCAGAAGTTAGAGAAGACAAGCCTGTGATCGGAAGGTCACTGGTTCGATCACCGGACCAACAACATCAAAATGTGGGTGGGAAAGCAGAAGCACCCACACCTGCCTAAAGTTGTCATTTCTAACCCGAACCCAGAACCCGGCCCCGCCCGACCTGGATTCAGACTGGGCCGGTCCACAATAATGTGCTTACTGCGCGGGGCGGATCGGTGTTGGGCTTTTGATTGCATCAGCGGAAGTGGACAGCTGACGATCCAATATATGGTAACATGGCTTGCCATAATATCACCTGCCACACGCGGCCATTTCACTGTGCGCTGACCAGACTTGTGAGAGGTAAAAAGTTGAATTAAGCTTCAGATGGACTACTGTCAGCGATCAATCAGCCTAAATGGACGTTCATTCAGCTGCTGCGCTCAGCGGATGCGTACGGCCGACGACCCAAACAGGTGAGATCACAAAATATCTGACATGTCAGAGCAGGGTCCAATGCAGCCAGAAGCAGGGGAAGCATTTAATGCACTTTGATGGATCCTCAGCACCGATCTTCTACCCCCTTTATTCAGCTGCGCTCATCTGTCGACTAGCAGTCAAAGCTTAAGTAAAAATGTTGGGGGGGGACTGTAATTACTGTTAATTCGGCGGATCGGGTGGGGTTCTGAAATGATGGCTATGGGCTGGGGCCGAGCTGGATTTTTTGTGTCATAAAAAATACAACTCAACACCTGTCTTCACTCTATAATTTGCCCCACTCTGGGCTCCTGAAAAAGGTCCTTAACCCCCACCATCTGCTCCCCCAGGTGCCCTAGTCGGCAGCTCTCTGCTCCACGCAGAGGGCTGTGGTAGCTCGGTGGTCTGTGGTTGCTCCAGGAAGGGCATCTGGCATAAAAAACAATTGTCAAGTCTTTGTGCAAGTTAGTTCACTGTAACGACTCCTGAGGAATGGAGCAGCTGAAAGAAGAAGAAAAAATAATAATAATTTGGCATATAACTTTCTGAGACTCTGCATCTTAATATTGAGGACCGGCTTGTTTTTGACTGACTGTTCCTATACTAGATTTTTTTAAATTAATTTTTAATTTAAATAAAATATATATTTCTATGGGGCAGCACGGTGACGCAACTGGCAGAGCTGCTGCCTCTCAGCGAGCAGGTCCCTGGTTCAAACCCCGGTCCAGGGGCCTTTCTGGGTGGAGTTTGCATGTTCTCTCCGTGCATGCGTGGGTTTTCTCCGGGTACTCCGGTTTCCTCCCACAGACCAAAAACATGCATGTTAGGCTGATTGGTAACTCTAAATTGTCCCTAGGTGTGAGTGAGAGAGTGAATGGTTGTTTGTCTCGTTTGTCTCCATGTGTCCCTGTGATGGACTTGTGACCTGTCCAGGGTGTACCCTGCCCCTCGCACAGTGATTGCTGGACATGGGCACCGGCAACCCCCGTGACGCAAAATGGAAGAAGCAGGTAAAGATAATAGATGGATGGATGGATATATTTATATGTGAGAATCTGTATTTTATTAATGTTTAGTGTTTTCCTCGGCGTCTTTCCCCAGGTGTTCGTCATTATCTGTCATTAGTTTCTCTTTAAGTTCTGTGTCAGTGTGTTTCTTCCCTGTCCATGGATTGTGCTTCTCAGCCATTTGTGTTCAGCTCCTCTGTGTTTTCATGGGCTCTGGATTTTTTCTGTAAGGTTTTTATTTGACTGATTTTGTCCGTTAGCCCTTGTTTTTATTTAATAAATTAGATCCTTTATTTTACCTTCAAGTTTTCCCAAATTCTGTCTGCAATTGGTTTCAACACTTCACTGAACATGGTATTATATTTTTTAATCAGAATTGCTCAGAAAAAAATAGTGTGCTTATAAGGTTCTACTAAACTCACATAGCTCGGGGAAATTAAAATACGCACTAAGCAAAAGCTTGTGATTCAAGAGTATAAGGTGCATTCACACCAGCCCTGTTTAGTCCACTTTAATCAAACTCTAGCTCGTTTTCCTAGAAAGCCCGGTTCGTTTGGGGAGGTGTGAACTCGCCATCAAACTCTGTCACTGAACAAAAAGGCGAACTCTGGCCCGGGCTAAAACCTAGGTCTCGGTCCGGTAGAAGAAAACTCCAGCGCGGTTCGAGTACAGTGTGAATGTAAACAGACCGGGCCCCGCTCCTCATATGGAGCCGTCAGCCACCTTGTGTGAAAAACAACATTCTTCATTGTCTTCTGCCTCATCTTCTGCTCATGCCAAGTCCATTTTTGAAAAATGACAAAATATAACTCCTAAAACTGCTAAAACTTGATGCCACTCCGTTTTTGTTTTTATTTCCAGAAGAAGAAGAAGAGGAAGAAGTGTCTTCAGAGGTTTTTGTGTTGTTTCTTTCAGTAGTTCTTGGCACAGTGCCACCACAGGCGAGTGGGGGAACAGGTTGACTCGACTGCACAGTGCAGTGTGAATGCAAACGCACCAGCTCAAATGTAAACTAAATGTCATGAATATTGGTCCCCTACCGAACCGAGTCTACCGAACTATCAGGTGTGAAAACAACCTTAAAACTCACTGACCAAGGAGGACCAGTGAAGGGTCCACCATTTTTTAAGGAAGGTTATTACCCTTGCAGGCCCACCCTTTGTTGACGTCTCTGCCCTATTATCATCTGTTTGTTCATTCATTCAACCTTTATTTAGACAGGTTAAACCTATTGAGCCTCGGGGACTCATTTACAAGAGGGACCTGATTTTAATAAAGAATGACGACAACAGTGGAACAACAAAGACAACAATAGGCAATCATAAAGGATGCACACAAATTGTGATTTTTTTTAAACTAGTGAAAATAAAATGGTATTTAAAAGAAAATGTAACAAATAAAACAACTAGGTTGTAAGGCTATGTAAAAAACTAAAAACAGGATCTGCATTGGTTTTTGCCAGGCACTTAACAGATGTTTGAAGCCACTTAGAGAGATCAAGGTCGAGAGCTTCAGATCTTTTTGCAAGATATTCCATGAAACAGTTGCGGAGTAGGAGAAGACCCTTTAGCCTAGTTCAGTCCGCACTGAGGGAACACTGCAGGTATTAATGTCCTGAGAGTGCACGATGTAGCTGCACTCACACAATGACATGTAGGAGGAGATGTATGAAGGCAGCAGACCAAGAAGTGATTTCAAGATGAAAATGTACCAGTGGGAGAGTCTGTGTGAAGTTAATGATGACCAGTTAACCAGTGAATACAGAGTGCAATGGTAAGTACAATAGTTACAGTTGGTTGACAGATGTTGACAGTTGTAGACAGTCTTTTGTCCCTTACAGCCTTGAACAGGAACCAGTAGGTGTAGAAAACAGATGAATGCTAATATAATTAACAAAGCCACGTTTGCTTCTTCATAAAACAGTTTCTAAACGACATCCTAAATGCACCAAGCCTCACAGTAAAAATAGCTGTTAGAGGAACCCAACAACAACGTGGAGGTGTTCAACTGGTCTCCAAATGCTCCAGCTCTTCATCCAATAAAGCATTTGTTGGACAAAATAAGTCTGATTTATAGAGCTCTCACCTCACACCTTCCGGGACTCAAAGGATTTTCGTCTGACAGCTCGGTGCCAGACACCACAGCAGACCTTCAGAGCTTTAATGGATTCCATCCATTAAGGCTCTAGGATCAAGGCTATTTATATAGCAAAAGTGTGACTTTCCCAAAATTAGGTGGGTGTTTGTGAGGACAAGGGGAAGTTTTAGTCTCACGAAAAGCAGAGTATCACTGAACGGAGGAAGCAACAAGAGGACAGTATGAGAGGAGTTTTCCAAAAGCATCAGGTAGGGTTTAATAAAAGGGATAGCTCTAACTTTGACCTAGAAAACAAACTGTTTTGGTGTCTACGTTGATACATAAGTCTAAAAATATTAAATACTTTAAAAATGAGCCCCACAGAGACAGCTAAATAAAACTAGCCTTGTGGTAAAAATAATGCAATCTTTCTGAAGGTCCTTTGGGTTTCTTAAGTCAAGTGGAATCTTTCAGTTTCTATTCTCATAATGCTGTCTATGGGTCATGTTCCCTGTACATTAGACATTAAGTTTTTTACATCGTAGAGGCTCATATTGCTGCCATTTCAACACTCTGCCTTTAGAACAACAGTCGTCTTAAAGAGAGACGCACTGACCGAGACAAAAAGTTTCGGTGTCATAACCAATAACTCAGCTCCTCAATTTAACATCCATAATTCACCCCAGCACGGTACTTACTGTCTTAGAATAAATTGGAATATTTAAGCGAACAGATATACATACATTGTGACACCTAAATAAGTAATGCTACTCCCTCCCAAGTGTCCTCAAATCGTAAAAAAGAGTGCAATCCTGTAAAAAGGTTTGATGTTCAGAATAGCTGCTTTATTTTTCATGTTTTTGCCATCCATTAGTAGTGTTTTGAACCAGGTTTACACTTTTTGAAATACAGGTGCATCTCAAAAAATTAGAAAATCGTGAAGAAGTTCTATATTTTTTACTGGTAATTTCAGAAAGTAAAACTCATATAGATTCATTATACATAGAATGACACTTTTCTTGTAATTTTGATGATTATGGCTTACAAATAATGAAAAAACAAAATTATATGTCTCGGAAAATTAGTATATTGTGAAGAGATTCAATATTGTAATGTCATGGTGTCATACCCTGATCAACTACTGTAATTAACTTCATGAGCAACAAATGTTTCCTCAAGTCCAGCCATTCCTGAACCAGAGACATCAGAAGTGTCTTACCTGCTGACGAGACAAAGAACTGGACTGTTGCTCAGGGGTTCAATGTACTCTTTTCAGATTAAAGTAAATTTTCATGTCATTTGTAAATCAAGGTGTCAGAGTGCGGAGGGAGAGTGGAGAGGTCCAGAATCCACGTTGCCTGAAGTCCAGAGTGAAGTTTCCACAGTCAGTGATGGTTTGGGGCCATGTCCTCTGATGGTGCTGGTCCACTGGATTTTCTGAAGTCCACATTCAGTGCAGCATCTAGCAGGACATTACAGAGACTTCAAGCTTCCTTCTGCTGACGAGCTTTATAGAGATGATGAGTTCATTTTCCAGCAGGACTCAGTTCCTGTCCACACTGACAAAGGCACCAGAAGCTGGCTGTGGAATATTTTAATTTTTGAGACACTGATTTTGGTTTCTTTATTATCTGTAAGCCACAGTCATCAAAATAACAAGAAAAGGTTTAAAAATATTTCACTCTGTGCAAAGAATCTATGTAATATATGTTTCATTTTCTGAAATGACCGACGAAAGAATTGAACTTTTTCACAATATTCTCATTTTTTGAGATGCACCTGTATGGTTCCTGAAAATATTGGGTCAATTTGAACATTATTTGCCATGCGGAGATACGCTATGCAAATATGCATATGGACACAAACACTGCATTTCTTTTGGCAATGCTTTCATAGTTTACAGCTGAAAGCAAGTTGTATCAGGTGGAAAAGAAAGTTAGGTCAATATGTAGATCTGAAAAGGCTTTCCAAATGTGAAAAAATATGTTCTTCAATCTTCATTATATGTCAGAGGTAACAGTTATATCAACATAGGTGTTAAGATGCTTTAGTCATCCATCCATCCATCCATTTTCTTTACCCGGTTATTCCATTTTGGGTCACGGGGGTCGCTGGTGCCCATGTCCAGCAATCACTGTGCGAGGGGCGGGGTACACCCTGGACGGGTCGCAAGTCCATCACAGGGACACACAGAGACAAACGAGACAAACAACCATTCACTCTCTCACTCACACCTAGGGACAATTTAGAGTTACCAATCAGCCCAACATGCATGTTTTTGGACTGTGGGAGGAAATTGGAGTACCCGGAGAAAACCCATGCATGCATGGAGAGAACATACAAACTCCACCCAGAAAGGCCCCTGGACCGGGGTTTGAACCAGGGACCTGCTCGCTGAGAGGCAGCAGCTCTACCAGTTGCGCCACCGTGCTGCCGCTTTAGTCATCATATGTCTAATTATTTATGTTCTTGGCACCATGGTGGATCAACAGTTAGCACTGTTGCCTCACAGCAAGAAGGTCCTGGGTTCAATCCCCTGTTGGACCTGGACTTTTTCTGTGTGGAGTTTGCATGTTCTTTTGGTGGTTGTGTGGATTTTCTACTCTGGTTTCCTCCCACATACCAAAAACATGCATGTTAGGCTGCCTTCAGGCCCACGCTTCCCTTGCAAAAGAGATCTGCGATCTCGGTGGGATTTGCCTGATTAAATAAAGGTTAATAAATAATAAATAAATTTAGCAAAACATAATCATTTATAACCTTCAGCAGTGATAATGTTTCATTTGACAGAGCTATTCTTAAACGTGCTCAGAATCTGAGATTAAATTTGTAAGAATGGGGGGGGGGGGGGGTTTGCATTCACTTGTTCCAAGCTCTAAGTTAGCGTTCAACTCCGACCCACGAGTTACTCTCTGAGTGAGCTCCTGCCATGCTTCTTTTTTTTTCAAATGTTAATGACAAGTAGTGCTGAAAGCCTCAAATTGGGCCATGCAATTCAGCCTGTGGTGTTTGCTGAGGCCCTGCTCATGTTGGAAACCGTGGTCTTTCCCTCTACCAATCCCATACTCCCGCCCCCCGCCCACACTCTTTTGTGCACTGCAGTAATAGGCACAGATGTTGTTCTTGCCTTACACAGGGCCACTTTTCCCCTAATCGCCACCTTGTATGCGGACGGCTTGCACCTGCCTCAGCAGCTCTCTCCTTTTTCCTCTCTCTCTCCTAATGTATTTTTTTCTCTCTAACCCCCCCTTCCCCCTCTCCTTCACTCTCTCCGTGTTTCTTTTTCTGTCCATCACTCTTTCAACCACAGTAATATGGCTCTCCCCATTGCCCACCAAATTTCAAAAACCACTTCTCGAGCCCCTGATTGTTTAAACATTGAATTACAGAGACGGAGAAAGGGAAGACGAGAAATGGGAAGATGGAGGATACAAACAAAAAAAGCCATATTGATGGGGTTTTTTTTGCGGGAATGAAACAGGTAAAAAAAAAAAAAAAAAAAAACTCAGATGGCTGAGTCAATTCTTACTCCAGCTGGAGAGAATTTGGAACAAAATATCCGTGTGGTTGCTCAGCCAAACCTCAGTGCTGATGGAGCATTGAGACGGGACTGGACTTGTAGATTTCAGTGTGCACAAAAAGGCTACGGTGCGAGGTGGGGGTTGTCAAGCTCAAAAATTGGACCAAAGTGCAGCTCGCTTCATGGCTCCTGTGGTGGAGTGTGATTTACCATCATTTTAAAACGGCACTTTCAAAACCGAGTGTGGAAATGTGTTAAAATTTGGTCTCTGTAGGCTCCTGGAGAAAAAAAAAAAACCACATTCCTCTGAATTATATATTTTTTCCAGTAAGAAATCTGATAAGTATCTTAATCACCTTGAAATGAAACGGTGGCAGGTGCCAGCGAGGCTAATAGCACTTTTACTACGAGTTCAATTTGAATTCACATTAAGGGGAAGACTTTTTCTGGTAGCATTTAATAAAAAAGTGGCAAGAAACATCTTTTTACTCCTCATGATCACATTACATCCAATTTACTGACATTTTCCTTCTGTGTTTTTCTCACTCTTGCAATCAATTCGACATACATTTACAGGGCTTCCCTTTTTAAAGGTGTGTCATTTGTTAACATATGATCTGCAGATGTGCTCTCTCTTTCTCAATTATCACATTTTTAGAGTTTTTTTAAAATGAGAAAATAACAGTTTAATTACAGCAAAAATAGCAAATAAAGATGAATTAATACATTTTCTTTAATGGCATAACATGGTAGATGAAGACCCACTGTTATGGGAAAAAGCCTCTCCAAATAAAAGAGCTTTACCACTCGTTATTAAAGTCAGTGTGTTTTTCTTCTGTCTTCCAACGTTACTTTAATAAAATATTCAGCCTACGTCAACTTGAGGACATGATTTCTTGGAGAAGAGTGGTATAATGTAGAAAATGTCAAACACTTTGTGACATATTGTGACAGTTTTATGGTACAACAGAGATCTCCGTATAGCACGGCTTTGACAAGCGCTTCAGACCGTAATCATGCAAGAAAATGAAGGTGCACACTACAAGTATAAAAGCATAAACCACTTTAATTAGTCCAACAAAGTTAAGTCAGGTCATCCGGACGGTTTCTTTTTTTTTGTTTTTGTTGAGACGTTTCATCCTTCATCCAAAGGACTTCCAGAATGACGTCCAGATGACCTGACTGAACTTTGTTTGATTTTTTTACCTGGATTATTGAGCATGAACTTTGATGTTTTGAACCACTTTGGCTATGACTGCCTCGGAGGAGTTGACGGGGGAGAGGGCGGGCCCCAGAAACCATATTATCACCATCAAACTGGTTGGCCCACTATGTGAGTGGAGAATTGGAAATATTAATTCATGCTTTTGTTTCGTCTCGCCTGGATTTTTGTAATGCGCTGTACACTTGTTTAACTAAAACTTCCCTAGATAAGTTGCATTCTGTACAGAATGCTGCTGCTAGACTCCTGACTGGATCATCAAAGTTTTGTCATATAACTCCACTTCTAAAGCAACTTCATTGACTCCCAGTTCATTATCGAGTGGATTTCAAGGTTTTGGTTTTGACTTGGCGAGCTCTGCATGGACAGACACCAATATACATCTCAGAACTTTTACATCCCTACACCCCGATCAGGGCTTTGAGGTCCTGTGGTCAAGACCTGCTGATTGTCCCCCAGACATAACTAAAGGAGACAGAGCTTTTTCTTCTGTGCCTCCACAACTCTGGAACTCCCTTCCTCAAACTCTCAGATCAGCAGATTCAGTGGCTTCCTTTAAAGGCCAGCTAAAAACTCCTCTTTTTAAATCTGCTTTTGCTTAAATTTGTTTTGTGCTTTTGTTATTTGGTTTGTCGAAGCACGTTGTGATTTTTATCTTGAGAAGTGCTATATAAATACAGTTTTACTTACTTACCGTATTTGTCGCTGTATAAGTCACATATTTTTGCATAAATTAGCATGCCCTGCGACTTGGGCCCTATTTACATGGGCACAATGGGGGGAAACGTAGTTTTTTTTCATATGTTAATTAGAGGAAAAGATCCACGTTGACACGGTTTGATTTTCTGTTTACATGCATCCGGAGGAATCCCCCCACGCCCTCCCGAATCCGCTGTAGTTACCATGCCGAGTCATTAGTTGGCGCTGTGAATTTTTTACCTTTACCTAATGCGCATGCGTGCTGCCTCGGTCTGCTCCTAAAAGCTCAGCTAACAACAACTTAACAACAAGTTACAGCTGGATTTTGGCTGGATTGTGGATAAGAGTCGACAGATTTGACGCCAAGCGGGACCGCTTAGTCTAACAGCTCCACACCGGTCGCTGAGTGGACCAGAACCGAGTCGACGATGTTGTGCTTTACTCCGTGATAATCAGTAGCTGTTTTAAGCAGGCCTCAGCGGGAGATGTTTACATTATCAGCGGGGGGGTCAGCAAAAAACCTCCACTCTGGAAGGTGGATTCAGAAACCTCCGGATTCAAAGAGGGGGGCCACTGGTGTCGTGTAAATGATCAGCAGAACTGCAGAGAGAAAGCTGCGAATTCACTCAAAATATGCGCCGTGTGAACGGCCCCTTATACACCGAAGCAACTAAAATAGTTTTTTTCCCCATATTTATTACTAAATTTTTGGCTGAGATCTGACAATTTCATTCATTCTGACGTGGAAAATATTGAACACTAACGCTTGCAGCTTCTAGATGGCACTCGAGTAATATCACAAGCCAAATGTCTCATTAATAGGTAAAAGTTGCTATTAATGACACACTTGGCTTGCCATACAAGCCACCTTCGTCTCGCTCCGAAACTCCTGGAGCAAACATCAAATCAGCTGCATTTCACCGCGATGCCCAGGTGAAATCCAGCTGATGTGACCATTGGAGTGCATTTATTAAGGAAAAGTTCAACAGAGACACATCTTTACTATATTGTTGAGCAAATGCATAATTCCTTTTAGGTGGCTATGTTGTTAAATTTTGAAGAGTCCTTCTGCGCGCTGCAGAGAATCGGCTTTTGTAATGCAGCTGATTTGACCGTCAATGTGCATTTATTCAGGAATAGTTAGACTGAGACACACCTTTACTATAAATTCGAGCAAACAAATAATAGTTTTTAAGCGTTAATCTTGTTAAATTCTTGTTCAAGTCCTCCCGTGCACCCTTCCGCGGCCGCCATTTGGCAGCCAATTGAATTTTGTCACAACACCAATCTACATTTCCGGATGGTCAGCGGTGACACATAAAAGATGCGACTTATACGGCGAAGCAACATATTTGCGTTTTTTCCACTTTTTTAGACGTATTTGGACTGATGTGACTTATACAATGGTGCGACGTGTACTAGAGCAAGTATAGTACTTACTGAGTTTGTTGTGGCTCCTTGGACTGAAAAAGTCCTTTGGATGAAGGACAAAACGTTTAAGCAAAGAAAAAAAAAAGAACCATCCAGATGACTTCACTGAAGTTTGTTGGAATATTTTTTTTTTTTAGCTGGATTATTGAGAATGAACTTTAACACTAGATTTCATTTTGAAAAAATCCTACACAAAGAACTTTTTACATTATTAACTTTTCCATAACAGGAATGTGCATCATTCAGTGGCTCTCATATTCAGTATGTCTCACACACACACACACACACGCACACACACACACACACACGCACACACACACACACACACACACACACACACAGGCTAAGGCTAGTTCACGCAGACAACACGATTATTCAGCCTTTCGTCGACTGTTTGATTGCTTTCCTCGAAGGGCAAAGCCCTGCAGAAGTGTGCATGCAGGATAATTAGTGATGTGATTGTACTCAGTAACCACAGGCCTGTCTGCAGGAACCCACGGGCCACTTTGGTCAGTTTGACTTGTTGCTCACCAAAGGAACTTGCACTCACCGAGCCAATCAAGTGAATTACTGCAGGTTACATGGATTTTGATGACATATTTATGCAGCACATGTATGACGAGAATGCTGATTCTGTTACAGCAACAACCGCTGCACCTTCCATCTGCTGAACAGCCTAATTCGTATTCTGTGAAGCCCGGAAATGTTCAAGGTTATGATATAAAAAACTGTCATCGATCACTTTTCACTCGGCTTGTTAATGTGATATACCGCTGTCAAAGTGTGTCAGTTTAATTACGGCTCGTTTATTTTGACTGAATTTCATAAAATAGATCGTTTTCGGACGTAAACATGCAATTATTGGCTTTCCACAAAATCATCGCCGCTGCTGAAGATTTCTGATTTGTGCTTTTATTTCTTTTTAAGCACTAAACAAACCGTTTCGCCACACAAATGGGTCAATATTTCATAATGTTTCGCCAAAGGAGAGAAAAAAATATTTGCGACTTTGGATGACAGACCTTAATAAAGTTTTATTGTGTTTAGAAAAGATTTACTTCAACTTCCCATTCGTCAAATTATATAGCTTTTTGTGCAGATTGATTTAAAATGAAATAATTTTATTTTACCAAGTTGCCAGCAACATTTCCATTGTCCAATTTGTACTTTCCTTAAAGAAATAATTAAACTTTTAATGTGGGATTTTGTAGAAAGATTATGAATGAGTAAAATCTTAACTCTAGATAGCTTTTTGAACGACCTCACTTTGAAATACATTTGAATTCTATTTTAACTGACAAGCTAATGGATAGTCAAAGTAGATCTTAAAACAACAGTTATCCGAAGAATAGATCAGTGCATGATTTTTAAACTTTCATGCTCTGACAATTTTGCATTACATAATTTTTTCTGGCAAAAACTTTATGATACTCCTGCTAAAAGTGCACCATGCTGCAGTTGTTGCTATTTCTGTTGGGATTCATCTTCGTCCCTTGCAGGTTCCTGGTTCCTGGTTCCTGGGCAGCGCCAATGAGCAGCAGCTGTGGGTGATCCTTCTAACGAGCTACAGGAGTATATAAGACCGCAGGAGAGCTTCCTTCCTTGCTTGCTAGTTGCAGCCTTCTCTTGGTTAGTTAATGAAAGAATTATACTTGCCTTGTTTCTCCTAGTGCCTGAGTCTTCTGACCTGGATCCCTCATCTACTTCCTTGTGCCTGCAGAGGAACAATACTTGCCCTCAGCTGCTCAGCCACCTTTCCACCACCAGCCCAACGACTTATCTCTTCGTACCTGGAATCAATTACTCTTTTAAACATTTTGAGTTCTCTTCTTTCGCCAACCATTCTGCCATTTCCCTGGACTCACCCCATCGTCCTCCTTCAAGTATTCCAGGTTCCCTTGTAAATGGCATCATTAATAGTTCTCACAGTAAATAAATCACTGTAATCCATATCTGACATACAGTATGACTGTTAGTCTTCAGTCTGCTAATCATTGGGCCTTACCTCCATATTGTGATATTTTAATTTCATGTATTCACTTACAAAGAGTGCACATTATTCAATTGTCCACGAAATATAAATATGCCAGAATAAGCAAAATAGTTTAATGTCAATTGTTCAAAGCAGATAAAAATAAAAGTGCACAAAACCAATACAAGGATGAATTAAAATGATCCATAAAAACTAAACACACAAACATCACACTCTAGAAGTAGCACAGTAAAAATGGATATATTCCATGAATATGTAACTTATTTTTAAAGCCAAATTTTAGGTTTCTTTAAAAAAAAAAAATTAAAAATCAGTTTGATATATTCTGGTAGTTCTTTATATAAATTTCGTATCCCATGTTTGTCTTGCAAATAACCAAGAGGTTATTTTGTAAATACATGTGCAATACAAAATTAATGGTCATTTTTAAAATAGGCCTCACATAAACTGCTTGTAAGATATTTAAAATTTTCAGGTAGCAATAATTCACACTGGTCTTCACTTTTCTCAGAGTAACCCCCGTGCTGTCCAATGCTGCCCCTGTTCATGATTTTGTTGTGTCCTTGCTTTAACCCGACTTAAGTCAATGGTTGGCATGTCTTCAAGTTCTGCAGCAGTTCATCACCCATTTATTTAAATCAGGTGTGTTGAAACAGGGAAATATCAACACGGAGGACAGTGGCCCTCAAGGACGAAGATTGGACACCCTTGGACTAGCCAATAGCTCATGACATGTTCTGTTAATGTGTTGAACCCACATGCAGGCAGACACGGGAGACCAAGGTAAAAATAAAGCAACTATTTTTAAAACTAAACAAAAGCTGCTGGGGCAGCAAAAACTTGCATGAACGAATGGAGGAAACAATGGAGGAACAGACATGACAGACTGGGAAGCACAATGCACGGACAAAAGGAGAAACCCGCAAACACTGAATTTCTAGGGAGGCTGGCAAGACAAAATGACAAACACCTGTGTGATTAGAATTGAAGACAGGTGAGACAGGAACTGACAATAAGGAAGAAAAGCATGGGGGAATGCAGAAAGACACAAGTATTTAAAGAAATACTATACAAAAATACAGATTCCCACACATCAGTCCAGTCAGAATGAATCTATTTTTACGTAAACCATTATTTAACTAGGGAAACCCCATTAGATCACTGATCTCTTCTGCAAAGGAGGCCTGGACCTGAAAGTAGCCTATGCATGTTTTTCGACCGTGGGATGAAACCATTGTTCCCAAATAAAACCCATGCAAACACGAGGAGAACATACAAACTCCACAAAGAAAGACCCCAGGTTCAAACCGGGGATTGAACCCAGAACCTTTGCCAAGAGGCAACAGAGCTAATCACTAATTCATCACATATTTCTCCTAACTATGGTCACTCACCCAAAGATCGTTCTACAATTCAAGATCAAAATGTTCACAATTTGTCCACAAACATTCCCACTTCAAAAGATCCTGACTGATTAAGCATCTATATTACAGTAGTCCTTTGCTTCTTCGCAGTTTGTTTATCGCGGACTCGCTCTATCGCGGTTTTTCAAAACAAGATTGGACATGACACACAACTGGCTGATTGATGGATGAGCCGCACGATCGGCATGGAATTTTTATTTAAATTAATTATTTGAAATTATTTAGCACCTCCTGCACCTTTGTGCAGTGCAGCCCATATTCAGGATAAACTTCCTGCTGCAGCTGATCAGCTTATCGCGTGTCTTCAGGGTACCTATCCCCCACAATAAATGAGGGACTACTGTAGCCTGAAACAAGTCGTATTCTACCTAACTGGTGGTTAATCCTGTGTGCCCCAGACAAAAGATGAGCAGCTGCCTGACCGTTTGTTAAATCATTTGACCAATCAGAGCAGATCTGGCTTTCTAAGCAACTTAAAGAAACAGTAGTTAAAGTGTTATAGAGAAAGGAAACGAAAGTTCATGTAGGAAATGAAAAGATGAGGAAATATAATGGTATCTATAAATATTCAATAACAATTTCTCATAATAGATTATTCTTCCAAAATGATAAATCTGTAAATGATACAGACTTTTTATGTAGATGTTTTTAATGTACAAAAATGTCTTCAAACTTGTGATATTGTATTGAAAATGGAAAGCATGGCAAAAGTTTTAATATATAAACTATGATCGTGTCTTAGCTCACCGGGACAAATTTGCATGGCGTGATTAGATGGTCGACATATTTCACCAACATCTTTGTGTCACACCACACATTTCCAAAGTCGTTGCAGGCCTTGATGAATATTGAGTACTTTATATCTTTTGCCTTCCAATTAATGAATAGATGTTTGTAATTATTTGACCAATGCATTTCTCTCATGACATGCCCCACATCCATCACCAAGTTAAAAATAAATTAAAATCAATACATCTGGCAGACTCTAAGCGCAGTGTCAGTACTTTCTACGAAGGGCCCCTGAATAACAACCATTGATCCCCACAGAGGAATATTCATTTTTATCACCTCCTCTACTCAAAATACACATGCATGCGCATAAGTACAAACACAAGATGAGTGTTTCTTTCCCCACTTTTCTCATAGTTACATTCGTTGACAGTGACCGAGAAAAGCAGATTGTTTTGTCGAATGCACGAAGATTAGAAATTTGAAACCCTAAAAAAGTTTTTAGATTACAGCTGGTTTTGTTATGGTTTATATGTCACCTTTGTGGTAGCCAGGCCATTGTGTAAACAGCTCCTTGAAAAGCAAATGGCTCCCTAAATCGTTGTAAAAAGCCGCAGCAGCTCGATGCAAGCAGAGGCCCGGGGAGAGAGCCGAGGGTGGGGGGGTACTGGAGATAACGTGTGTCAGCAAACATTGACTGGGCTTTATCACAATGAGCTTTCTGTGTTGGAGAAGCTAAGAGGTTGGCCAGCAAATCGTCCTCCACGGAGAGCACACATTCCTGCAGGTCAGGGCTCAGGGTTATGTGTGTGTTTGTGTGTCAAAGTGTGCAGAAGGACTTAAGGTGTGTTTACTCTGTGACTCCGAGAAAAAGCTGCAATGTTTTGTCTTTGCCCCCGCTCCGTGCTTCACTCCTCACACCGTCACCTGACTTAGTTTGCTGTGACCTGTGATAAGCTAGATGGAAAAGTGGTGTTTGCAGTTATAACTGTGATGACCATTTGTTTACCTTTATCTAAACCGTGTGATAAATCACAGAGGGAAAAGCAACATCTGGCGTGGAAGGAGGCTTTCTTTCGTCTTATAAAAGAGGGGTCGCGTTTAGCGGCAGAGGAGTGGGTGAGAGTTTACTGCTCAGGAACAAAACAGGGAATTAAGTTTCACACAAGCATGAAGGGGTGTGCCTTTCTAACAAATGACATGTGAGCAGTGAGGCTCAGTAAAAGCACTCGCGGTGATTCGAGGTCTGCCTGGAGGCGTCTTTTCAGCTCATTTCATGACTTGGGAGTTTTTGTTTTTTTTGCCGCTCGTGTTGCTTTAAGTGTTTTCTCCTCTGTTCTTCTTGGGTCTGGGTCTGCTCTAGTGCAATTACACCACGCATGTCTGCCTGCTGGTCCAACAGATCCTCGAACCTGCAGTAACACCACTAATCCAACAGATGTCAGCCTTTCCAGTTGATTTCCTCCCAAAGCTTGATTTGAATAAGCTGCGAGACCCCTGTATTTAAACCCACATAGTTTGAGCTGAGACACAATTAGCAATGCAAACGACACACTGATCCAAGATTTACTTTGATATACATCATGTATGTGCTAATGCAATTCTTAGGAGATCCCCCAAGGGAAAAACATTTTTAGGTCATCCCTCTAGGGAGGTCAAAGCGAGGGGCCTGAAACGGCAAAGGCCCCGGAGGTAGAAGAGCTTTCGCAGTGTGACACATCATCAAAGGTCTCTACTTTAGGGGTGGAAAAAATGACAGCTATAGTGGTGAAAATGTGCTGGATTTTATTTTATTCTTCAGATTTGGTCAACTGTCTCGTCCATAAATATTGCTCTTCCCTCTTTACATTGCATAACGCCAAGAGCTTAATCCTGTTTGGCTGCCAGGCCCATGATAACTCCTGGGAATCACTGCTGTCGTTATCGTATTTATTCAGCGATGACAGATTAGTGGGCGTTAAATGCACTTCACGTGCTGTTGACATTTCCCGTTTTGGTGTGGCGTGTTTTAGGAAAAGAAGGTTTGAGTCAGATTCCCTTTCTGCTGCTGTTGTCACAATGAAGTGAATGAAAAGCTGATCACTTTGCTGGTCGTGAGCTAGAATAATATATCTCTTGGCTGTAAGTTTGACAGCGAAGCACACGTGAAGAACAACGGTTTGTCTGTGTTACCATTTTTATCAAACGCTTTGACAAATTTGCAAGCGCTTTTAGTTTAGCGGATTGCATGCCAGCTGTTTGCTTAGCCTGCTGAGGGTTTAAAAGCTTCCAGCGTTGAATTTTAGATCTTTTGCTGTTTCGTATACGCAAAAGAGCAGTTGGGATAATGCCCATGAGCACAAAAATGCATGCTTTGAGCAGCTGAAAGAGCATGGATGAGACTTTAAGAGGCATAAAGAAAAGGCACAAGGTGGAGACCCCTTCAGATCTGGCTGCTATTAACCGTCGTGTGATCTGCTCATGTTTACCTACTTTCACAGCGCTGGTACTCGGGGCTCTGCAGAACATGGGACGTGGAGCCTGGCCTCTTTGAAGTGAAGTTGATCCCTCAGACTACACTCTTGGTAATTGCATCGTCTTTCTTCTTTTTTTTCTTGTGCTCTCTCCTCTTTGACCCCCTCTTCTCTCCTTTTTTTTTTCCATTTTCTTCTTCTCCAGATGAGATTTGAAGGATGCAGATGGTGAGCTTTTTGTGTTACTCTGCATCTTCTCTTCTGCTCTGATCTGAGGGATGACAATAGAGTCTAAGAAAAACTAGCATGAATAAAAGAAAATGTATACAAGATTGTTCTTTCTTTCCTCTCTTTGTAGATCTAAGTAGAGAAATTGCATTTCCTGCAAAAATGCAGTGTGAATGCTTATTGCAATAAAACTTGCTGAAAAACCGCTGAAATTAGTAAAAAAAAAAAAAAAAACATACTGAAATGAAATGACCCGAAATTGGCAGAAAAGAGCAGAAAGAACACATTTTCTGAATTAGGTTTAAATAAGTAGAAATGAGTACAAACATTTGGATTTTAGCTAAAAATGCTGAATTGAGCAACAAGAACAAAAAATATAGCAGAAAAGGCATAAAGATATTTAAACTACCAAAATGAAGTGAAGAGAAGACAATGGTGCCCAATTAGGCTAAAAGAAGAAGAAATTGGCACAAAAAGTGGAAAATATCTGAAAAAAGCTGAAATTTGCACAAAACAACAACAACTTAATAGTAGCTAAAGAAGAATAAAGAAGCTGAAATTACCAGAAAGACACAGAGAGAGCACAATTGTGCCCAATTAGACTTAAATAAATAAAACAAAAAAAGTGGAAATTATCTGAAAAAGGTGGAATTTTGCAACAACAAAACAAACAAACAAAAAAACAGCTGAAAAGTAGCTTAAAGGCAGAAAGAAGCTGAAATTACAAGGAGTGGAGAGAGCACATTTTTGCTGAATTGGGCTGAAAAAAGAAATGAGTGGAAAAAATGTGGAATTAGCTGAAAACGCTTAAATTAGCATAAAACAACTTTAATAGTAGCTGAAATAATAGACAAAGCTTAAATTTACATACATAAGCTGAAAGGGGCATAACAAGCAGAAATTAGCCGAAAGAAGTTAGAAGAAGCACAAAAATGTTGTAGTTATCAGAAAAAATCTAAAATGAGCACAAAACGGCTAAAATACAGCAGAAATTAGCTGAAAGTAGCTGAAAAAAGTTTTAATTTGCACAAGGGAGCTGAAAGGAGCAGTAAAAGGTTGTAAACAGATCCAAAGATTTGAAGGATATAAAATGAGCTTAATTCATTGTTTGAGAGGAAAAATAAAAATGACAGAAAAGGCTAATTATTTCAAAAAGCTAAAGTTGCACCAATATCAAAAGTCATAGCAGGAGTGTTTTGAAAGACCTGAACATTTTGATATGACTTGTTGAAGTAGCAGAAAAAGTGTGGAAAGATGCCAAAAACGTATGGAATAGGGATAGTAAATTTAAGAAATATAAACAGGATCACAATAGTATGAATGATTAATAAGCATTCACACAATAAAACAACAAGCCTCTGCCCTGTATTTATCTCTTACAGGTTTAGATGATCATAATTAAAAAAGGAGGCAAAACAACAAGAACCGTGTAAAATGTCCATGTTAAGCACCAGATGACAGCCACTGATATTTGTTTATGCTCGGTCGATGAAGTAGCCATAATGACACTTGATTTGGATTAGTGTCATTTTTTCTGTTTATTTTTTCCATTTTCTGTCCCTGATGTGTTCAGCCGTGTGTGGTGTGTTGAACACCTGTGTGTTGTTGTAATTACTTTGATTATACCTACTATGGGATATTACAGCAGTCTGAGGAGAGGGTCCAATTTAACCTGCAGTGAATTTCAATTTCTTCTTTAAAAAAAAAAGAAAAGAAAAGAGGAAAAATTAGTTTTCTGGAATATTTGATCAGCACAGGGATTTGGTTACTTGCTGTGATTTTGTGCAGCAGTGATGCATATTGAACTGCCAAGTTCAAAGTTCTCACTTTTTGTTGCTTTTTGATCAGCTTGGCTTGACGGGTATTGGTCTGCATCCAGACATGTGACAGTCCAGGGGGGCCTCTTTGGGGAAGTTTGCTCTCCGGAAAGACACCAGGTGCCTGATTCGCAACAAATGCTCACAAACAGAAACACAAACACACCAAAGGGACCCTGTGAGTGCACATATTACTCTCTTTGGGTAGGCGAAGGGTGAGGATGGCAGATATTGAACTGTATTGAAGTAGAACATGCAGTCATGGGTATCTCCCGATTTATGATGCTAGTCAGAAAACTGACAAGCCAAAGCTGCTTTTTATTCTGCAGCTACAATGTAAATGGAGCTCTCTTCTGTCTCTCATGGAATTACCCCAAACCCACTAACTGTGCAGCCAGTGGTTAGGTTTGTCTCTAATCCTCTTCTCTTGTTTTGGTCTCTTTCCAAGCTTTTTTCTTTCCCTTCCTGTATAGAAGTTCTCAGATTTACCTTTCTGTCCAAATGGCAAAAGCCTTACATTTTACAACTATATGGGGAGATGCATTTTCTCCTTAAGGAAAAACTGACATTGCTCTTACTTCTCCAAATATCCTTCAAAATGTATATTTTATACCTGTGTTTGACTTGTTCACAAGCTTTAAGTGAGACCTCAGTACCAGGTCTGGGTTTTTCCCTTAGCGTCTCCTTAGTGCTGATTTACTCGAAAGAGAAAAGGAGTACCTGCAATTAGTTTTCCACCAGGAGCGAAAAACCTGCTTCACAAAGTAAATGCTTTTCCAGCACAGTTCGGGTTTTGGTATAGGGCAAACACACCTGTGATTGGTTGAAGTAAATTGCGGACAAATAAATTGAACAAGCAGAACGCAGAAAATTGCAGACAGCACTTTTGGGATGTCTGGAAGCAGTTTGTACATCGTGCACGGAGCCACGGCATGCCTGTCACACTATAGCCAGCTCTCCACCATCAGAGTGGTAAAGTGGGACAGATGTTCAGGGTTAGAGAGGCCCCTTTGGGATATCGAGAGCGAGGGTTTGGCAAAGAGTGAAGGACAATAAAAGGAGAGGATGGAGGAGGCCAGGGGTTCTTTCTTCAGCTCACCTGACCCCATCCTGCTCTGGAACCTGTTCAGCTTCATGTGAACTATAAGGAAGGTGCCCTTTGTCATGCCCAACATTAATTTCCATTTGCATGTAAGATTCCCAAGAAAGCCTAGTTCGAATGAAGAGAGATGATCCTTCCAAAAGCTGCTGAGACCACGAAGAAGTGCAGGTTTCAAACATAAGAGACTCTTGCCTAGAATAACATGCCCCTGGAAAAATGGAAAGCTTCAAAGTGAGACAAAAAAACCCCAACATAAAAGTGCATTTTGAAGTGTCCAGTTATCAATTCCCAATTCATCGAAGGGTTGGATCAATACCTGTCATTCTGAATTTCACATGTCTTTGAAGTGAGAAGCGCAACACAGCACAAGTACGGTACCAAAAATGATGCTCCGCCAACTTTACAAACTTCACAGCTTTTTATATTCCAACCAGCCCTCCAAACACACACACACAAATAAATATATAAAAAGCAACATCAACAACTTTTTAGATATTTTAGTACAAGCTCGGGTGTCAAATGTGTTCTAGTAATAGAAATGGATGCTGGATTTTTACAGCGTCTTTGGTGCAAAGTTGCTGTTTTGTGCAGATTGATATTCAAGTTATCGCTGCGTACGGCATAATTGTAGGCTGCAGCTGACAGAGCGTGGCAGACCTTCCTCTGGTTTTACATTTCACAAGAGTTTACATACGCTGTGTTTCGTCAAGTGGAAAATTGTTTTCTGCATGATGCCAACAGGTGGACTCATCAGAGAGTCAACATAATTATGGCAATCATTCCTCTCTGCAATTAGAAATATTGATCATTTACATATTATCCCAAAGCATGAAGGTTTTTTTTTTCCCCCCTCTCTAATGTTCCCAAAAGCCATCATTAGACTGGTCCTCCATGGTTTACCTTTAGAATGTTATAAAGAGTGTTGCTTTTGGTTTATTTCATGTTTTTGACAAGCTTGTCAAATGATTTCCAGGTAAATATGCCACCAGGGAGTGAAAGTCTGTAAATGTTTGACTTGCAGGTTTAAAATAAAAACAACTAATAAAATGAAATACCTTGCTTTTGTTTAGCATATAGCATTAGAATGTTTCACTTTTAACAATGCTAGCTGTCATTAACATCAAATTAATTAACTTTAGAGCTGCACTATAGTTCATTGGTTAAGACCAATAAACCTTGCTTCACAGCCAGAAGATCGGACCTGAGGTCTTTCTTTCTGTGTGGAGTTTGCATGTTCTTCATGTTTGCATGTTCTTCATGTTTGCATGTTCTTCATGTTTGCATGTTCTCCCAGAACTCCAGTTTCCTCCCCACAGTCTAAAGACAAGCACGCTAGATTGTCTTTAGAGCCAGGTCTCCCTTATAAAACAGATCTGTGATCTCAATGGGATTCGCCTGGTCAAAGAAAAAGTTCTTACAGTTGTTTTCTTGTTTGTCTTTTTTCACCCTAAATTAGGAAAATCTTTAATACTTGTCACAAGTAGGCTCCATTTTAATTAATTTGTCTTTCACGCAGGAATTATACTTGTTGCATACTGGTACCAAAAACTGCTAATTCCTGTGTACTAATATGTAGTGCATCACTGAGGTTATTGTTAAGCTGTATCTTTGATATAAAAGTACAAGCGGTGGAGATAAGGCTGATAATCTGGAAGGATGTTTCTTCTGTTGCTAGAGTTGTTGCTTCTTTGTCTATGAGCTCTGCTTGGTGACAGAGGTGACTCTGTTAGAATGCAAATCATTTATAAAACCAAGTATTTACATCACACACCCTTATGACTTAGTGAGGTAAACTTTTTCTTGAATTGGTAAATTAAAAACTATGAATCACGTATAGCTCTTTTAGAAACACTTTAGTTGGAGGAAAGTTAAAAGTAAGTAAAGCAACGTAAGTTCTGTTGAAGTTCCCAGTTTGTATAAATTATTCCTATGTGAAGCACAATAATTTCACACAGCAGAGAAAAAATAAATCATTTCTGGCCTTCCTGAAGTATTGATGGACTATTTGAGTTTGTTGAGCCGATATTACAAAAAATAAGACAAGACAGACAAATAATGAATGAATTACTGTTTTTACACTTTTTTTACTTTGCTGTGACCCTGTGTACACGATTTCGTTCCACCTCATGTACCACATGTGATGTGAATAACAATAAAGAACCTTGAATAAATGAATGAACGAATTAATAAATAAACAAACAAATAAATACATGAATACATAAACACATGAATGAATGAAT
>NW_023618572.1:51575-56734 GCF_014905685.2 Nematolebias whitei
TCCAGGCAAAAATGAATTCTGTCGCTGCACACAAGGATTTTAGTTAAGCAGGTTTTAACACCAGGTTTTGTCTTAAACCGTCTTTTTCATTTGATCATGGTGGACACAACCAGTATTTCCCTGTTTTTAACAAAACATAGGTCAATGTACAAACAGGATTAATGTGAGCTTCATAGTATCCACACAAATATTGGTGAGGGTTGTGGAGTTTACATGTCTGCAAAAGGTAATGCCATCTCCCTCATCTCGTGGTTTAATCCTTGTTTCTGATAAACAGATGCACCGCGCTCGTCATGACTGAAGCTGCTTGATTGAAGAGAGTTCATCATCAACAGCCCCCAGTCAGATCATTATTTTCAAGTCTGCAGTTCAACTGAGATTGTTTTCTAATACCATTTTCTATACCACTGGCTCAATCGAAATACTTTTATTTGGAATCATATCTAAGCAGCATTTGAGGCATAGATTGATGAGAATCAAGTAAAATTGTTGCAGTTGCCCTTTATTTCTGGAGTTACAATAGATTTGGTATGGTATAAAGTTTATATCCATCCATCCATCCATCCATTATCTTTACCCGTTTATTCCATTTTGGGTCACGGGGGTCGCTGGTGCCCATGTCCAGCAATCACTGTGCGAGGGACGGGGTACACCCTGGACGGGTCGCAAGTCCATCACAGGGACACATAGAGACAAACGAGACAAACAACCATTCACTCTCTCACTCACACCTAGGGACAATTTAGAGTTACCAATCAGCCTAACATGCATGTTTTTGGTCTGTGGGAGGAAACCGGAGCACCCGGAGAAAACCCACGCATGCACGGAGAGAACATGCAAACTCCACCCAGAAAGGCCCCTGGACCGGGGTTTGAACCAAGGACCTGCTCGCTGAGAGGCAGCAGCTCTACCAGTTGCGCCACCGTGCTGCCCATAAAGTTTATATTCATTTTAAAAAACAAAACAATTCCATAAACTTAAAAAAAAAAGAATTTTAAAATGAAAGGCAGCAGAAAGAAGAAAAAAATCTTATATCCGCCCCTTTTTTCAAACAATTTGTTCAATGATAATAATCTTCAAGTAACATAAAACGAATAACTCTTTCTAATTTTTCTAACTCTAATGCAATACACACTAAGCTACTTCATATATATATATATATTTTTTTAACAATCCAGCTTTGATCTTTTTCTTGAATGTACACATTGACTTGGCATTTTTAACATCACTCTCTAGAACATTCCACAATCCAACTCCTTGGATTGAGGTAGACCTTCCCTTCAGACTAGTTCTGAATTTTGGTTTGACAAATATCTCTATCCCCTTAAGATTGTAACAACTTTGTCTTTTAACAAAATTTATTTGGATATTTAATGGTAATGTGTTATTTTGAGCCCTATACATAACTGATAAAATACTGTAATCTACCAATTCATTGGTTTATGAATGTTCAGAAGTCTAATACGTAAAAGTAAACCTCAGTATTTTTCTTGGTGCCATTCCAACATACTTGGAAATCAGTGTTGCTAGTCACCTAAAACAATCTTTGACACATTGTGAGTTAGTAAGTTCACCACCTAAAAAATGAAATGTGTCCAGATCCATGTTCATTGTTTAGTTTTCAGCTTTAGAAGTTTATTTTCATGTTTTGTTTTTTTTAATGAGGTTTCATTTATTTATTTATTTGTGCTGAGTTTGTTCCTTTGCCCTCCTGTGTTTCCAGCCACCCTCAGTATTTTTCCACAGTTAGTCTCGGCTCCACCGTCCTACAACACCCACCTACACCTGTTCCCTATTCC
Organism: Nematolebias whitei; assembly: GCF_014905685.2. Classification (NCBI taxonomy): domain Eukaryota; kingdom Metazoa; phylum Chordata; class Actinopteri; order Cyprinodontiformes; family Rivulidae; genus Nematolebias; species Nematolebias whitei. The sequence continues at coordinate 53,375 of NW_023618572.1, forward strand.
CATTAGTCTCAGCCACCTCCCTTTATTAGCTCCATTCTTTTTATTCCCTCTGTTCTCACTACTTATAAGTTGAGCATTGCTGAGCTTCCGTGCGTCCCTGTGCCTCTTTCTTAACTCCTGTAAGTTTTGTTTTTCAGCCATGTCAGACTTTTGTTTAATTTATTTATTGTAAACATTATTTTGTATTCTCAAACTCCTTGAGTCAGTCTACATCTGTGGGTCTTACCTCCTACAACCGTAACATCGAGCGTCCTGAACAAATGTGTCTATAAGTCACTTAGAAGTTGAGTGGCAAATCATACCGCCTCAGAGAAATAAGGAAAGCAGTCCAGATATGATGCACCTTTGACTCTGCCTTATTAATCTTAATACAACAAATGACCTCCGAATAACTTATTTCCGCCTTGAACCTTTAGACTGTTTCACAAATCAGTCCAGATATGTAAAATATTTTGGGAAATCAGTACGGTCATGGGTATTTCTCTTTGTGTGCTACAGTGGCTGCCATAGTTCTGTAGCTCATATGTATGAAGACATGTCCATTGAAAACTTTAACTCTTTTTCTTCTTTTACCCTTCAGAATGAAAAACGTATTTTTCCAAGAAAGATTCAAGATATTGTTAAAGCTATTGACCATTTATGTACCAATCAGTGCCAACAAGCATGCTGCCACTTCTCGCCTGTGTGAAAAGCTCTGCTTTCCCCTTTATCCCTTTAAACTATTGCAATAGTGCACTGTGCACCTCAAGATATACAGTGATTTGTCTCTGATTAAAATTTCTGCTGAGCTTTGAAGCTCATACTAGTGTTCTGTGCTGAAGTGGTCTTCCTCGGTAAAAATTGAAAGCCTTTTCATCTCAGAGGGCTGTAAGGGTCAAAGGAACACCAAATAACCCTCCCTGTTGTGTTCCCCCCCCCCCCCCCCCACACACACACACCCTCAAAGCTTGTAACAAACTGTGCCTTTGTCAAATGCAGCTTCTGTCAGGCTATAGGGCTGAGGGGACTGCCCTCAGGTTCAGGCTTTGGAGACCCTGTCGTCTCCAAAATGGGGTCTGCTTTATTTCACCCCCTGACCTAAGGCCCAAAAAAGAGCCACACAGGAAAAACAGAGATATATGATACATCAAGGCCTATGAAAGTCCATGGCTGTGAAGTGAGGGAGCAGGAAACTGCAGCGTGAGCACAAATAAAAAATAAATAAAGAAGAAGCAACTTATTGGGCTTGTTTTTAACACCACCTTTTCTGTTTGGGGCTGATTCAAGCTTGCTGTATTGTGAGGTTGAAGCCTTCAAGTTGAGTTCTCTGATAATTGTTCCACTGCAACAGTCTATTGATGCAATTTATATGGCTGATATTAAAACAAGATTGTCTGTCTGAAGCTTTGCAACTAATTGGCACCTACAAATAACAAATAAACGGATAACACAGAAGTTCATTAAACCGTCTGTGCAGCTGAGTGGTATCCAATTGTATCTAAAAGTAATTATGACGATAACAAAGAGCAACATTTAAATACAAATAAAATCTGCGAGACTTGTTTGCATCTGAATTGAGATTGACAAAACCATTCATTGTACGATTTTCTATTTCTAGCAGAAATTGGGGTCCCCTGATAAATTTCCAAGTTCGGCCCATCTGCTTTAAATGAATTAAACTGATTGACTTGGAGATGCTCCTGCGTAGCCAATCAATCTGAAGAGGGACAACCCAGGAGGCATCCATGGGGATGTGGAGAGGAGGGGGGCTCCTATTGTTTTGGGCATGATGTCAGCAGTCCTTGACCTTGGGTTGGACAGAGGGGGAATTCTGGGACATGAACTCAGATGCTCAATATGGGGAAACTAAGCTTTAAGCTGAGGGTCACTGGGTCAGGGTCAGTTCTCATGAGTATAAACAGGTGACCTTAGGAAAATGGTAGCAGTGGACATACAGATGGAGGGAGGACATGAAAGCTAAGAAAATAGGTGTACGTGGGGTGAGTGTCAGAGAGAAAACTAGAAAGCCCTTGGAGAATAGAGTCCGAGACCTGTTTCTCCAAGATAACAGAGATTGGCCTTTGAAAATGCATCCATCACAAGGCCACTAAGCCGAAGCCTTCTTTTGTGTATCCATGCGGCTAAGAGCCGAGAGGGGAGGAGGCTGGGTGGCAATCTGTGGGGAAGGAGCTAGAGGAGGGGCTGACGAGGGCGAAGGAGGGGAGTGCTGCTCACGCCAGCCTGGCATGGACAAGTGAAGAGGGAATGCTCCATTGCTTATTCAACATGGAGCAGCTCTCTGAGAAGGTAGAGGCCCACCAACGTTTTGAACAGTGGTTTGATGGAGGGGGAGTTAAAGAAGCTGCATATATTGAATTTTTTGTTTTGTTTTGTTTTTCTGGGTGGATGGAAATACGACAAAGTAGCATGAAACACCCTTAAAGATTAAACACTCACTTCTGCTTTTGTAATTTTTTTTTATTTGATGTCACTAATCTTAGAGCATTGTATATTGTTTTTGCATCAGAAACAATACAATTTAAGAGACAGTTTCCAAAACATAGTTTTTGTGTTTAAGGTTGAGCCTTTCACTGGGTTTTTAAAGCCAAGTGTGATACATTTCCATCCCCATCCCTACTAGGGATGCTTACTTTATCTGTACTTACATGTTCCTTCCATCACCTCCTGCTCTGTCTAGACTTTCTTGAAAAAAAAAAAACAATCTCCCCAGCCCTCCATGTCACTGCATGTTTCTCTTCCTAATGTGAAGAGCAGGTTGACATAGATGAGCAACAGAGGAGAGATAAGTGGGTGTGGGGTGACGAGCTGTGCTGGCGCTGATGACTTCTGTTCTGCATTGGAAGTGGCACGTTGATGCATTCAAATTAATGTGTCTGCCTTCAACTTTTCACTTTTTCTACCCCTGTTCCCTCTTTACCTCCAGGCCTTTTAATTTTCATCGGTGCTCCTCATGGTTTCAGTCTATCCAGGAGACAGATGCACCATAGGCGCTTTAAAGCGCTGTAACATATACATTATTCATACAACTCCACAAAGGGTGCTCATTAAACTTTCCATGGCCAATGGAGTGGAAGCCATAGATTGAAAGTGTTGTCCATATCACAAATGTCACAGTGGATTGACAGTCTTGGATTTGATTTTGAAAATGGCTTTGATTTAACTACAGGGGCTTTTAACGCGGAGCTTTTACCAACCTTTCTCTTCAGCTCTGTCAATTATTTCAAGGAACTGTACATGGGAGTACTTGAAAAAACATAGCATATACAAATATACAGTAAATATTAATATTTTGATCATGTATCACCATCTTCATCACAGCATTTTAAATTTAAAATGGACCCAAAGATGTGATAAACAGAT
>NW_023618572.1:56834-87728 GCF_014905685.2 Nematolebias whitei
TATGTATGTATGCATGTATGTTTGTATATGTATGTATGCATGTATGTATATATGTTTGTGTGTATATATGTTTGTATATGTATGTATGCATGTATGTATATATGTTTGTATATGTATGTATGTATGCATGTATGTATATATTATGTATGTACAGTTGAACAGATAACGGTTGAATAAGTCAGCACATAATATTTGGAGGTACTGAATCTATGAACAATGCCAACTGCTGAGTTTCCTTTTTTGTCATTCCCAGCAGCTGTTTTCAGAATGTTAGTTGGGATTTTTGCCATTTTTTTGTACAAAAAAAATGACTTTTATTTTTCCATATGTACACATCTGTGATGATCCTACAAGGTATAAATCATCACATTTTAGATTTTATCTTGCTGTTCAGTCTGGTGGGTTCAGCCAAGAGGCAGTGGAAGTTTTCTGCTGCATAGATTCAGGCCAGTTTTATGTTATTCTTGTTAATATTTTTCTCAGGTCATTTGGTCTGCAACTAAAATAATTATTTCTGAGCCCACTGAGACTTCATTATGATGTTATGGCAGCAATTTTCTCAATTTAAACACTTGGAACCATTTAGTTGAGTTGTTCTTTTAAATGAAAAACATAGCTAAAATAAGTTTAAACTAAAAACAGTATTTTGGATCAAATTCAAAAGGTTTTTGTACATAATATTTAATAGGTGTCACACATCCTGTATATCAAAACTCATGTTTTGAAAAGTATCTAATATCTAACGCTGTAATGATGTGTATAACAGACATGTTCCTTTTAAAGAGCAGTGGAACAGAAAGTAGTAAACCACCTGTTATTTTAAATGAGTGTTGGACTTAATTGAAAGTTACATTTTCTAATTTCTTCAGTCAATTGCACCCCCCTAAAATTACTAGAATTTAAATTAATAGCTTTTTAAATTAATTAATTTCACAGAACCATGTCACAACACACAACTCTAGCTTTTTGTGTGTGTGTGTGTGGGGGTGGGTGGGGGGGGTTGAACGTTGCTGTAGTCTTAGTGTGAACTGGCAGTCTTCATGAAACCCTCCTGTTACTTTTCTTTACTTAATGATACATTTATGCACATATACTGTATAATGTAACTTTCACCCAGCTCAGGTTCTGCAAAGTGGTTTGCAATGTTTTGCATTCCTCCATTCACACACATACACTCATCCAGTGCTTGAGATTTTATTTGGGGATATAATATAATGATAATAATATATCATATTATTTTACATTATTAGTCTTTAGCGTAAATCTTAGATCTTTTAGCGTATCGCTTAGCATTTGTTTAAACGTATATCTTATCGTATTTGTTAAATCCTTTGTATACGATTTCTTTCTATACTTTATATTTTTGCATGTAACTGGGACCTTGAGTACAGTTTCATTCCACCTCATGTACTACATGTGATGTGAATGACAATAAAGAATCTTGAACATGAACTTTAACTTGATGAGGTAATGGCAAATGGACTGTGTTTATATAGCGCCTTTCTATCTAGTCAGAGCGCTTTACACTACAACCAGTGCCCTAATTTAACTATTCATATAGCACTCTACTAGATCTCTACAAGGCTAATCTGAATCTGTAGAGATTAATCAGTGCTTTAGTTCACGTTCATACACCGATGAGACACACATCGGAGGCAATGAGGGATTCAGTGTCTTGCCCAGTGTCACTTCAACATGTGACTGCTGGTGGAATCAAACCCCAACTCTTCCATTGGAGGACAACTGCTCTAACCACTCAGCCACAGCCGCCCCCAGCTCCAGTACATCCCATAAAGGATGGAATGGAGTGCTCAAACATACTTTAGTAGGCTGCAGGCGCTTGAGCTTGAACACCCAATCCTCTGATTAGAATGCAACCTCCCACTGGACCACTGTCTGTCTGTATATACAGTGTGTGTGTGTGTGTGTGTGTTTTGGTGGCACAGTTGGTAGAGTTGCCACCTTTCAGCAGGAAGATTGCCGGATCAAATACAAGCCAGGGGACCTTTCTGGGTGGAGTTTGCATGTTCTCTCTGTGCATGTGTGAGTTTTCTCCAGGTACTCCGAATTCCTCCAACAGACCAAAAACATGCATGTTAGGCTGATTAGTAACTCTAAATTGTCCCTAGGTGTGAGTGAGAGAGTGAATGGTTGTTTGTCTTGTTTGTCTCTGTGTCCCTGTGATGGACTTGCGACCTGTCCAGGGTGCACCCCACCCCTCGCACAGTGCTTGCTGGACATGGGAACCAGCGACCCCCGTGACCCAAAATGGAAGAAGCGGGTAAAGAAAATGGATGGAAGGATGGATTTAGGTACCTTTGGGGCTAAAAATCTCAGTACTACACTTTCACAAAAAGTTACACTTGATCCCATGCTTTGAGAATGACGTATCTACTTCTGTAAAAGAGAGATTTTGACCAAATAGAGCTGAAAAAGTGTTGAGCATTTCAGAATCAGCCAATCACCTGTTTTATCTGCTTGAAGCTGCCTCTGGTATAATTTTACAAAAAATACACTTTTTGAATTCATCCTTTCTTTACATCACACCCGTTTAAACAGTTGCTTAGAATGTTATCACCCATTAAATGGACATTATCAGTTGTTATCATCCCTATAGGTTGCCTTCAGACTGTCCCTCCTCTACCTTCTAGCAGACTCAGTAGGTTGTTATCACAGATTTATAAGGATAGGGTTAGGTTGCGGTTAAGGTTATATCTGAACATAATTATAGTACTTTACATATTGCTGTACTGTATATGGATTGATCAAAATTTCACTCATATAAAACAAACAAAAAACGACAAACCCTCATTTCCTCTCTTAAGTGAGTTCTTTTTAGATCCCAAATTAAAGCCTTATGACTGTTGAATCTGCATGTTTTTTTTAAGTAAATCCTTAATATCCAGCTTAAAAGTAATAGGTAAATTGTAAATAAAGGTTGTAAATAAAGCTAACAACAAAAAGCTTCCGCTTTTACATGTGCGAAGAAGCTGCATATTATCAGCGATAAGAACGTACCTTTACTAGGAGGTACAGGAGGGACAGTCTGAAGGCAACCTATGGGGATGATAACAACTGATAATTATATGGGCTGATAACATTTGAAGCGGCTGTGTTTAAACCATAATTGGGATTTATTCAGAAACCTAAATGTATTTTCAAGGGTTAACATTTAATACTTAATTTTTCACGTACAAAATAAACATAAAAACATGCCTGACTTTTTAATAACTAATTTGTCAGCTGTAATTTTAAACTTTACATGATATGTTTTGTTGCTGCCTTTGAAGTAAAGCTGAACATCTTCAGTTTTCATCTTTTAGAGGCAAAATTACAGCTCTGTCCACCTGTGTATTGACCTGCGTGCATTTATGCACAAACCCTATAATGTAATTCAACATCAGTTGCATCTTCAAGTCGGCCTAAACACAAGCAGGGCTTCATACACCACAAACAAGCTGCCATGGAGGGCGCTTTGGGCAAGACATTCTTTACGTCTTCTTGGCTTCTGTCTCAACAGAACATTCATCCCTCAGTGATAACACACTTAACCTTTCAGTACTGTCCATAAAAGGCTTTGATGGCAGATACAGTCAGCTAGTGGGACCAACAAAAGCTCTGTGTGTAGCTGAGAATAAACATCCACGTAGGGAAATGAGCTGTCATTACAGTAGCAGTGCTCAGGCACTTCTCTGTATACGCTCATCTCCTATGCTGTGCTACCCCCAAGGTCTCTCTTCTACTCATAAATACATAATTACGCCCACCTCCCAGCATGATGATTTCTGTTTTCATCAGCTGTCAGAAATGACCTGAATTACCCATCACTGTTTGACCCAAATACAGCCGTTGGATATGTTAATCACAGCTTACATAACCTGCTCTTTCCACTGCCTTGAACTGTGTGGAATCAGTTTAAATAGCACCTGTCAGCAACACAACAAACTAAAGCCAAGAAGAACCAAATAGAGTTGGAGAAAAAGTATTTTGCATCCATAAATTAACCTCCACGTTGACGTTTCTCTGAAAGTAGGCGTGATTTTTTTAATGTTGAACATGACAGAGAAGACAAATAAAAACAGAAATGGCTGAAGTCCCTGAAAGCTATGACCTGAACACATTCAATATGCGGAATGAAGCTGAAAGCACGTTAATGCCACGTTGTCTGTTCTTTTTGCCGTTCGGTCTTTTTAAAAACATTTTGACAATAGTAATTAAATATGTATTTATGCAAATGCTGTCAAAACGATTTTAAAGAATGCAAACGGTTTTGTTTTCACACTTTTCTTTTCCAGCATGATGTCTCTTCATCTCTGCCTCTTGGATGCGGTGAACTGAAATGACCCTCCTGGGCATCTGAAATCTTGCAGCTTTAGTCTTGCAATGTTTTGTGCTCTGTCTCATACCCAACCCCGACCTTCAAGCGCTTTAAATTCAATTAATTGTTTCCTGACATTTTAGTGTTTGAACCAAACGGTTGCGTAGAAAAACACAAAAAAGTAAAACAAAATGGATAAAAAGAATCCTCAGTTCATAGAATTACTCTTTATTCAAACAATTAGAATTTGCATCATATCATGACCAAATTCAAAGCTAGTGGTTATATAAAAAGGGTAAAGTTGTTTGCAATGTGTGACAAACTAATCACTTTGTGCAGGGCAGCTATGGCCGAGTGGTTAGAGCAGTCGTCCTCCAATGCAAGAGTTGAGGATTCAATTTCTCCAGCATTCACATGCCAAAGTGTCCCTGGCCAAGATGCTGACCCCCTCATTGCCTCCGATGTGTGTCCCATTGGTGTATGAATGTGATAAAGCACTGATTATAGATCCAAGATGGCCATGCTCAGCCGAGTCGCAGCTTCACTGACTCCCGATGAATTTGATCTTTTTTAATTCCTGCTGTTTTTGTCTTAACCTTTCTTTTGCACCTACAACGCACATCCACAGTACGGGTATGACCGCGACACACTTGTGGAGTTTTCTGTGTCGCTGCCTTGCCGTCGTGCCATCCTGCCATCGTGATTCAGTCATTCCAGTCTCGGGCTCAGATCTGTCAGGGTGGCTGTCTCCATGATCCTCCATCTGCCTGCATGGACTGAACTCTACGGACCCGTTTGGTTCTGCAGGGAAACCTGGATGTTCTCTGTCTGCCGGACCTGGTTCTGGAGGGCTGTCTGAGAGGACAGTTGCTGCGGTCATTGTCACCATCGAGCTGCTGATGGGACTTGCTAACTAGACTTGCTAATCTGCTAATGCTGCTAACAAGATCCTCCGTCTACCTGATCGGACCGAACTCTGTGGACCTCGCTTGATTCCATGGGGGAACCTTGGATGTTCTCTGTCTACTGGACCTGGTTCTGGAGGGCAGTCTGGGAGGTGGCTGCTGCGGTCCTTATTATCATCATTCTGCTGAAGGGACCTGCTAACAAAACCTGCTAACGCTGCTAACAACACCAGGCTGCTAACCGAACCTCACTGCTAACAGTATCATGCTGCTAACTGGACCATGTTGCTAAGATAACCCCACTGTCATCAGAACCACTCTGCCAATAGGACCATGCTGCTGTAGAAATTTTTATTTTTCAGGTTTGACGCCTTGTTTCTGTATTTTTGTTGAATGTTTTGAATAAATCCTAGTTTACATTAGTTTGGTTCATGTTAGTGCTTGCATTAAGTGTGTAAATTAAAGCCGAACAGAACCTATGAGAATTGTGCTGCTGCTATTCGGTGTATTGTTTTACACTATTAGTGACTGGCCTATATCTTAGATCTTTTAATGTACCACTTGGTGTTTGTTTAGCATATATCATATATCTTAGTTTATATCTCAGATCCTTATTTACCGTTTCTTTTTACACTTTATACTTTTTGCTATTGTTTGATGTAACTGGGACCCTGTGTACACAATTTTGTTCCACTACATGTACCACATGTGATGCGAACGACATTAAAGAATCTCTGACTCTGATTATTCTTTGTACAGATCTAGTAGAGTGCTGTATGAATGAGTAACTGAGGGCACAGATTGTGTTGTAAAGTGCTTTGTGTATCTTGATAAGATAGAAAGATGCTAAATTAGTGCAGTCCATTTACTTTGTACAAACACCAATGATTCATGTTCATTAAATGATCTCACTCATATACAGTACCTCATGTATGTGGCTATAAACAAAGAGTTTTATCATCTGATCAATATAAACAAGTACATGCAAAGTATCCAAGCAACAAGTTGTACAAAAAGTCTTGTTTTTCTGTGGTGGTACCTCATTAGCTGTAATTCTAACAGATTCTGTTGTGTGTTATTGTGTGAGCCGACATATCCTGAAGCTAAAGTCCTTCCCCCAGCCTGTTTCCACATACCACTGGTTATATTTTGCTCCTGCCATCTTTTCTTTGCATAAACAGTGCCTGCAGTCAAAGTCTGCTCTGATCAAAGGGACAAATCTATCCAGGAGCAATCAGGTTGCCGTGCTAGCCTCGGCTGCTGACAACTCCGGGCTCTTTGATCAGAAATATATCATCTTCAGGAGTCTGCCTGCCTGGGTGCCTTTGTCTGAGGCCAGGAAATAGGGGAAGTGATAGCTCCCTTTTGGTGCTCTTCTTCACTGCTTCGCCTTTTGGCAGGCAAGATGAAAGCTACCCCAGTTATAAGGGAAAATACCCCCAATGAACTGAGAGTGTAGTTTCTCGGGTGCAGTGAGAGCTACCCCCACCCCCATATCATCTCTAAATCTCTATACTCCGTCTATGCATAATGGTACAAAAAGATATTGTCAATTTCTCTTTTCTCTCACCCCGTCTTTCTTGGTGAAATGAGACTTTGGCTGAGATGGTGTGCCAGTGCAATTGAGGTCACCCCCAAAAGCATCCATCTCCCTCCTCCCAATTCAGTAACTGCAGTTCTAATAACACGGTCTTCTCAGCAAGGAAAAAGAAAAGTGAATGTCTGCGCCTCAAAGCACACCTCCTTCGCCCCACCTCCCCATCTTTCAGACCCTTGACTGTGAGCTAAAGCAATTTTTTTCTTTTTCCTTCTTGCCCAGCTTGAAAAGGTGGAACAGGAGATGCTGAATGATGGACAGGTGTGCAGGCATTGTGCTGTTCTGCTCCGCACTGAAGGAGATCATTGATTTGCATTACGGTCTTTCAGAGGAAAAACACAACCCTTCACACACAAATACGCACACATCCCTCTTTCACATCCAACTGTTCGACCCATATGACTGCACCACCTCCCACCAGGCAGCAGCCCACTCCTAATCAAGGAGTGAGCGTTTATCTCACTTCCTGCTTTTTATAGGGGTGGAGTGTTATCTCTGGCTTGTAGTGCCTGCTCACCTGCGATGACCTGAGTGGGAAAGCTATCACGCCTCCTGCACAAGGTTTACAAGCCTGCTCAAACAATTTCAAAACCATACTCTACCTCACAGGGAATATATATATATATATATATATATATACAGTATATACTGTATATATAGCATATATGTTAAAATGCTTAACTCATACGATAAAAATAGTTAAAGAAACTTTATTACGAATATACAATATAAACTTAAACTTTGCTCTCCTGTTGACGTGTGCAAAAAAAAAAAAAAAAAAAAGGCAATAAAACTCGGAGGTGCCGGTGCTGCTTATAGGTGTAATCCCTGCATCAACAGCCTCAGAAGCATATCAGGTGTCTGTAAGCTCATCCACCTGTCAACGTGCTTTCCCAGCAATTACACATCTGTCAAGTGTCACCTATCTCGGCTCTCACTGACAAGGGTTATGTCAAGCAGTCAGCCATTACGGCAGCCCAAATGGAGTCTGCATTGTTTGGAGCCAGCAGGAAGTGGCTGAGGCATGGAAGACTGAGCAGGGTCTCCACAGTGTGACTGGAAAGCCAAGTTAATGTTTAGGGTTCTGAGATGGAAGAGGGCCCCAGTCCAAATCTCTTTCCACATGTAGCCTCATATTTCTCAGAGCTGGAATAGCACCTATGTGCTTCTGAGTTTTCTACATGGAGCCTTGAGGCTCATCTGCTGCTTGAATCTTTGCCCAGGGCAACAGCTTTTATATGCATGAGCTTGACTTGACCGGTCCTTGGGCTGTGAAGATGGTTATGTAAAAGAAGAAATCTGGTGAAATACTAAACGCAATAATGGTTTTAGGATTTCAATGCGATTTTATAATACTTGTTGGTTTTAAATACACACTAAAGTTGTTTTAGTATTTTTTTTTGTAGTAACTTTAAAATAAGTATGAAAAGAGATTCCTAATAAAACACCTTGTAACCATTTGGTTTCCTCCATTGCTACCATGTTTGTTTGTGTATGCTTTAGCTAAAACAACGATGTCAAAGGATCAGTTACAATTCAGAAGATGGGAAGAGAGACTAAATAATAAACCAAGAAAGGTTTATGCATTTGGCTGCCAGTTATTGCAAGTCATTTATGTTTCTGTGTCTGCATAGTTTTGGCGCGGTTTCTTTAGGAAATCCAAACAAATTAATGCCCACGTTAGTAACAAAACCTTGTGTTTACCTATATACACATGTTTTCAGCATTTTGATTTTTTTGGGGACAAATTATCCACGTTTCATGCTCTGCTTCAATACAACATTGAGTTATTTTGCCAGCCTGTGGGAAACTGAGACAGCGTGTGGTCGTGATGTCACGCTGCAATGTGTCTGCAAACGTACACTCATTTGTTTCTTTTCAATCCTGTTTGGGTCACAAGAGATGCTGGTGTCAAGCTTGAATAGTCAACAAAGAAGCAGGGTAAACCCTGAACCATGAATTGTTTTGCATTTATACTTTCCGTCCTTAAAACAATCTATTTGAACTAAATTTGTTTGAGATGACTCCACAAAAAGACCATGATAAATCAAGAGTTGTACCAGAGCTTGTCCAACTGTGAATTCAATTCAGTTCAGTTTATTTATCTGAGGAGCAGACTGCTTTGTGCAGAACTCTCATCTTGGGCAAGCATGAAAGTGACAGTGGAAAGGAAAAACTCCTTCATGAGGAAAAAACCTTTAGCAGATCCAAGGTCAGGACAAGCAGACATCTGCTTTGACCGCCTGGGCTTGAGAAGAACAGATACACAATAGCAGGTCAAGAAACGCAATAGAAATAGTATCAAATGTAAACTATTTAGTTTTAACAATTAATTTAAGGAAATTAGGTCAATCTGTCCTCCAGTAGTCTTAAGGCCCCCATATACTTGGGCATACTTCACTCTGGAGGTCCGCGCATACTCGAGGTGGACTTAATGCGGACTCGAAGCGGATGTCCGTGGGCCATGTCCGCGCAAAGATCAATTTTTACAACCACATAAGCATATTCTGTGTCACACAATGCCCAGTGATGGACTGTCGTGTATGTGACACCAACCTCTCTCTGTGTTCTGAGCAACCAGTCGCAAGGATGCACAATCAGGAGGGTCTGGAGATTTCCCGGTGGTCTGGTCTGATGTGTGGGCTGCAGGGCCAGCACTCCCTGTTTTATTTTTTTTAAGAACTTTTTACTAACAACATATAAACAAAGAACACCGCTGCTCCTGGGCTGCCGGCAGCTGTCGTTATTTTATTTTTTTCATGAGTCGGATCCAGGACGCAACCTGTCAATCAATCCAGTAGACGTGTCAACAAATGACCAATCTCAGTTTGTCCCGAAGGTAAACTCCTCTTACCTGCAGGGCTGGGCTGCAGGGGTTTACGCTCGAATATGAAGTCTCAACCTTCTGCAGACAGTGCGTGCGGAGTCCGCACAGCTCACGGTGTACACACAGTACGCCCGAGTATGTGGGAGCCTTAAGCCTATAGCAGCATAACAAGCCAACTCAAACTATAGGATTTATCAAAAAGGAAAGTCTTAAGCCCAGTCTTAAAATTGGACAATGTGTCAGCCTCATGGACAGAAACTGGAAGTTGGTTCCACAAGAGAGGAGCCTGATAACTGATAACCATTCTGCTTTTGGAAACTCTAGGAACTGCGAGTAAGCCTGCAGTTTGAGAGTGAAGTGCTCTGTTAGGAAAATACGGAACAATATGATCTCTAATATAAGATGGAGCTAGGTTGTTGAGAACGTTGTAGTTTAAGTGACTGTGCTCATCACTCCATGATGTAACCCGTAAGATTTTACAACTGTTAGAGAAGTATTTATTTTTATTGTAATGAATATTGAACATTAATGAAATTGTGAAAAAGTTAACAAATTGTAGATGATTTAAAACGTTTTATTCCTGTTATTAAACAGACATCCCATTGAACAAAAAACATCTTGGATGCTATTGAGAAAATTACAGCATGATGCACAAACACATAATTTAATGTGATCATTTTTTTTTTTCCATAGATTAAATACAGCTGTTAATATTAGACATAAACACTTGTTTTCCTAATGTGAATGTTTGGACTAATAATCTTGGGGTAATATGATTTTGAAGGAACGATCACAAATACATCTAAAGAAATGTCAAATTATTTTTGCATTAAAAGGTTTATATTTATCTAAAAAAAAGTAAATTGAATTGATTTTCTTGTGTTCCTTTTTTTTTCTCTTAATTTCTAATAGTGATATTGATGTAAAAGTTATCAAGAAGACTTCTCAAGTTCTTCACTTCTCTGCTGTGTTTTACATTAATGTCCATGTAGCTTGTTATGATGGCTGCAAACCATCCTGGTTGCTTTCTCCACTGAATTTTTGAATCGCAGGTGCTATTCTGTGCATTAAAAGCCTGCAGATTGAATCTGGGTCACTGTAATGCGCTCTTCCGTCACACCGCTACATCTCCTCAAGTCTGAGACGCAGGGCACATTGTCAAGTATTAATGAAGAAAATGTCCCTGTAGGGGCGATGTTTGTCAAAGCAGATTACACACATTCAGTTAGAAAGGTGCGGATTAATCTTTCAAATCTCTTCTGAATGTGTAGGATGCACCAAAGAGCCCAATGTGGAAAATACGCCCCCCTGATGCTGGTGGGAATCAGCTGTACTGGGCTGGTATGGTATACATACTGCAGGCTGTGATGCAACGAACATGTGAATGTGCTTTATTGTAATCTTACAAACAAAAATCCAACAAAAAACTGCTTAGTCAAATCTTCTTATTTAAAACAACCAGATAAACTCGCATGAATAAAAGCTCCATTTTTGTGCAGCCATCTGTATTTGTCTTGTGCTTTTTTAGCCAAAAAAAAAATTTCAAAGAGCTTTCCAGTGATGGTTGAAGCTTTTCTCCCAAGCGACGGTATTATTTGGATGCACAAAGCAAAAAATTATTCTTGGGCAATTAACCATCATTGATAATACAGAGAGCAGCTGCTGAGAGAATGGCAATGCAGTCCACATCTTTGCTCATTTATTGTAAGGATATGGTGTACCATGGGAAAGGATCACTGGAGGTGGATCTTCAGAATTCCCCCATCCATCGTTCCTGCCAGTGTCTTGCTGAGATTTAAATAAGCCTAAAGATTACTTGAGGGCCTTTAAATGCAAATTTTGGTGAGTGTATAAATCATTTTCTGTAAACCCCAGCCTTATCATTTGCCTCCCAGATTATGTTCTGTCTAAGATAGGAAGCTGGCTGCAGGCCCCCCCAATAAACTGCAAGCCAGGGGCCAAGAGGAAGGCTAAGGAGAGACGGACAGGGAAAGAGCTACAAATATATGTGCCAAGGTCAGCGATGACTGTGCTCTCACAAATTAAGAAGTATCTGGAGGTTTACATGTGGGCATTTGCTTGTCTCGTACTATTGTTTTGTGTTTTTGGTTGCTTCACACGTTTCTGACCCTGTCTTTGACAGACTACGCTCCAATAAGTTAGCAATTTTGAACAGGCCAAAGTAAGTACAAATGCATTTTATCTTGTGAAATAATATACACATTGTTGTGCAGCTTCAACAACTGCTGCATCGTTTCAACATTTTTGGGGGGATAACAGATGTCGCTCTGAAAGGTACGATGGAGCTTTAGGGCCACGCCAGGAAAAAAAAAAATTAAAAAGCCTTAAAATTATGTGAATAAAGTCCTAGTATTACAAGAATAAAGTCGTACAAGTCTTTTTTTTTTCTAAAGCTCTCCTTTATTTTTTTTTTCCATGAGTCAGATCCACGATGCGACCTGTCAGTCAATCCAGTAGGCGTGTCAGCTAATGGCCAATCCGAAGCTAAATGCTCCTTACCTGCAGAGAGCTGCGCTCCTGGTGTGGTTCCCCAATCTGTTACGGAACCCGATCTGTAGTTTAGCTCATTTGTGCATGCGCTAAAAGGAATACTTACGGGTCGCACGGATCACCTTTGAATAGGCTAGATTAAGGAAAATGTACTGGTATAATTCCGTTTATGAATAAGAACTGTCTTAATTTACTTAGAAAAGTATGTGCGCTATCCCCACCGACTTTCATGTTGCTAATTTACGCCACTCGTATTTCCGTTGAAATCATTGGCATATTTACGTCATAGTTAAAATGATGTGCAGCTTCACCACTGAGCGGCGCTGTTTCACCATGGGAATAATTCATTCTGTATCTTGCAGGGTTTTTATCATTCAGCCCAGGCTGGGGGTCAGGTTTAATGCGTTGCATATCATCTTAACCAATGATTTGTAACAGAAATACGAGTGGTGTAAATTACTTACATCAAGATCGGTGGAGATTAAAAAAAAAAGATAATTGGAGATAGAGCACATACTTTTCTAAGTAAATTAAGACATTTTTATTCATAAACAACAGCGATCCGTGCAACCTGAAAGTACACTACGGATCGTGCTTCTGTAACAGATTGGGGAATGACACGTACCACCTTACTGTAAGCAGGTTCAAAGTCCTGATAATAATCTAATGCTAGTATGCTAACATTAACTATCTCCTTGTTTGTAAAACCAATATCAAAGTATAATTTAACAAGATGTTAAACATTCTTCATTTTACCACAATTAAAATGCGGTAAACCTGGCTTTATCGTGGCGGAGTTCAGATAATACAGTATTATGACTCATTTAGCTTCGGATTGGTCAGTTGCTGACACGCCTGCTGGATTGACTAACAGGTTGCGTTGTGGATCCGACTTGTGGAAAAATAAACAAGATCTGTAAAAAAAAAAGTCTTCTATGACTTTATTCTCGTAATATTAAAACTTTATTCGACTTTATTCTCGTAATACAACTTTACTTTTGTAATTTTATGGCTTTTATTTCTTTTTTTTTTTTTTTGCGTGGCCCTAAAGCTACGTCATAGAAAGGTGTATTAGCACCAAGGAAATATCCAACAGGATTTATGACCCGAGAGATAAAAGGATTTTAGATATATATATTTTTTTTTGGAATGGTATCCACTTCATTACTCAGTGATTAAAAAAAAAGCTGTTAGGAAGCTGAGTGTGGGCCAACAACCTCATGACCGTGCTGAGTCAATGTGTCCAATAAGCAAACAGGCATCGTTTCAGGCAGCTCACATCATGGAAGGACAAAGCTTGTATGGGATTAGAAGAGATTGATTACCATCTTCATCACAACAAAAGGACATATCATTTTCCAAGGAGCAAATCTATAATGTGATGCTGCAAAAGAAGCATTGGTGTGTTTCAAGGTCAAAAAATTCTGATTGTAAAGTTTTTTTTCTCGGCAATAAAACAATAGTTCAGATGTTTTGACGTGAGACTCGTTAGAAATGTTAGAAATAATCTTGTGGATGGCTTAAGGAATGGCCTTTATTTGAATAAATAAAGTTTAATTCTGGGAAGAATAATGAGTCGATGGGTAGTCAGAGTGAGGCCAAAAGCAAAGCAGGTTGCTGCCATCTTTAAACAACACCTATACAAAAAAAACCGTAAAGAATTTTATGGATATTTGCAAACGCAAAATGTGGAAGCAGCAGCTAGCTGTAGCATTTATTTTGGAGCCTTGTTGCATCATTATCACAAGGGGGTGCTGTAGCACCCTCACACCCTCACTTCTCTCAGCCATTGGGTAAAAAAATAATAATAATTGTACCTTTCCACAGAAGTTCCACGTCCAAAGATCTGAACCATCTCTTCAAGGAAACGGTGCTTAAACAAAATGCATGTAAAGTTCAATGAAATTAAACAACTCTGTAAAACAATTGACAGAATTTTAATAGCAACAATGTGAGAAACTGATAAGTGCATATATAAAGCCATTTCTTTAAAAAAAAAAATCATCATCTTTATGCATTCTTCCACAACCGGAAGCTTTATTTTTATTTTATTTTTTTTAACAGTGTCAAAGTGTCCCCAAAAAATTGTGGTTTTATTCATTTTATTTTAAACCCCATCTTTAGGTAAAGTTTGTTGGAGGACTGGACCCAAATTCAGACTGATGTAGGGAGCTCAAAGGTTAAACATAAAAAAGCAAACTTTAATTTAATAAAACAAAGCAAAACAAAAAGGCTGTTATGGCAGCAAAAGCAAACTAATGCAAAAAAAAAACCTCTGACTCTGAAAAAATAAAATAAAAAAAAAACTTCAAATGGTTGCAAAAAACCCCCCCAAAAAACACGGAAACACAAACCTTTGAAGCACAGAGGCCAAATAAAGCTATACTGATGAGCGGTAGAAACAAAGGCTGAATAAGTAGAGCAGAGATAAGTGGAAAATGGAAACACCTGGGCTGATTGGGAACAGGTGAGGGTGGTGGACTAAGTGGAAAAATACAAAGGAAGCTGTAATTGAGAAATGGCACAATGAACACTGGATAACAGAACAAGACCTGCACAAGAAAACTAAAATAAATCTAACACTGAAGTTACAAAAACAAAAAAAAAAGCCCTAAAGGAATAGGCCTAGAAGTTAAACTCCAGGAACTATGATGTTCACTTGTGTACCAAGATGTAAAAAAAAACTTAGATTTGAAAGAGTCTGTTTCCTTTTGGATTTGTTTAACCTTTTTTCTTTTACTTTCTTGTAGACATGAATATAAACGAACACAAATCTATCTTCAGGCATTTCCACCAGTTCCAACCAGAACTGGAGCTTGAGGCAATCCTATATTGGCTTAAGTTGCAAGCCATAACATCACTGTGATTGCTTGTTGCCAAGCAGTATGACGCAACATCGCTCAAAGGTTTTACTGCTCCAGTTGCTTGGACGTGTGCTTTAACTTTTCTAATGTTTTTTTTTTTTTTTTGTCCAGCTGAAAATTTCATATGCATGCTTTCCTGACTTGAGAGCGTGGCTATTAAATCCAGAGGTCGCCAAACTGCGTTGCTACCCTCCAGCGTTCGTGCACATGCACAGCGCAGCAAGTTATGTCATTCTAACCTTCTTCGTATTTTACAGTTTTTAATACATTTGGCACAGCGTGTGTACACAGCTGGTGACAGCGAGAACCTACGCTGTCAAAAAGCACCAAATCAGGTCAAGGTGATAGAAGGAATAGTTAGGCGAACCACATAGTTAGTAAACCACAGCATCCGTTCTGACTGATGCTGTGGTTTACTGTGTTCTTTCTAAACCCTTCACTCTAACACACACATTATACACCCCTTTCATCTCCCTTTCCCCACTATGCCCCCCCTTGTCATACACTATTCCCCCTCCAGCCTTCCTCCCAGGTGTTCAGAAATGATGTGGATGAGGTCGAGGACACGAGGAACCCATCGGAGGGAGAACAGATGTCACATGCCTGTTGTACTGTGCTCTGGGAGGAGTGTGCGTGTTCTCTGATGTGACAAGTAGCGTGTTGCGGTGGAGAAGGCAATGCAGGACCGTACTCACAGAAGGAATAACATAAGGGCCAATAGTGGGTAGGGGAGATGGGGGAAGGGTTAGAGGCGCTGTAATAAAACAAAAAAATGATGAAAACAGGTTCTCCAATGTAGACACGTTCTTATCCCAAGGAGAACACTTCAAAAGGTGGCTAGTTGGAAATGGAACAGTGATGTTTTAAATAAGATTTTTTTATTGACCAATTAGCAGCAAATATATTATAAATTATACCTTTTGTTTGATCTATTGGTCTAAAAAGAAACTGACTTAAATCTCTGATGCTACTTCTTCAGAGTGGAAAGTCATTTACTGCCACTGCGGGCAGTAAATTGAGGTATTTTGTCATGGCAACCTAGATTCATTCTTCATTCATGGATCATATTGTCCAAGATTGAAATTAAATTGTTGAGAGATGGAGGGATTCATAAACAACCCAGACATATGCACACACAAAAGAAGCCTTTAAGCTAAACAAGTGCTGCCAAAATATACCACTCTTACATTTTTAATGCATATTCGGTCAATATTGTTAGGGATTTCATGTTTGTTTATTCTATTCTGACTATTCATTTTCTGGTGTTTTTATTCTTCTTTTTTGTTATGCTATTTGTATACATCACAAATGATCCCCTTTAGTTTCCTTTGTCTTTTTTTTTGTTTTGTTCTTAGGCCTTTAGGTCCAATCTTCCTCGTCACCATCTCACCTGTGAAATAACCCTTTAGAAATGCCACTTATACCTGCTGTGTCTTTCTACATCAAAGAAAGGGATTGACTGCCTCCCCTGTGAGGCCTCGATCTTTGATAATGTTCATATTCATTATTTCAGCATGGTTTGCCAGATTAGTCAGATTAGCATCTTGTGTTATACCTTGCAACTCCAGTGAATAGTCCTGACAAGGCATCATAATGGCAGTGGTCCCAGGTGGTTTGAAGCAAAGAAAAGCAGCAACTTTTAATACATTTGATTGGATTAGCCCAGTTTACTTGCCATATTTTGCCACAAGAGAAAAGGACCCACCCTACAGTAAAACTTTTTTCTAGATACTGAATAAGTCCAATAAGCAGCACAAGCGCTGTTAGCTTATTGCAATGTGACTTTCTAAGAGAGTAAAACAGTTCAATTTCATTTAAATGTGTTTACTGAGTACTGCCCTGTTTAAGTTGAGCTGCGCTTTAAGGGCAGCATGGCTTTTAGTTTCAAGGTGATGTCACGCTGAAACCTGCATGTTTCACATGTGTTGGGGATTATGCCTCCAGAGAAACCAGTGGGCCGAATGGAAAGTGCGTTTGAACATATGTTACATAAGTCTACAATCAAGGGTTATGGTAGTGATTCAAAGTATGGTAAACACACTGGCAAGAGCTAATCAGGGAGTCTTTGATCTTGTAGTGTTGGGAGTTTGGTCATCATCCTGCCACAGTGTTTTAACTTTAAAGCTGAGTTACAGACGGTTTGTGTTTGAGTTACACCATATAATTTGTGTTTTCGTAAGAATGAAAAATGGAAAAGAGAGGTGAACGAGTTAAAATGCTCCAATATTCACATGAACAAATGTTAAAGTCTTAACTTTTTCATGATTAAAACAGCGGACTACATTAAATTCAATAGCTAAACTTTTACTTGGTGCAGCAGGTTTTCCTGGCTAATCTAATATGTTATTTTTTTTTTAATGCACATAATCTCATTCCATAAAGATTAGGCATCCATGTAGAATGTTCACCTTTTGGTAACACTCCCCTAGGTCTCATTTGTTGGATTCCTTCAACTTTCCCAGGTATAAAAAAAACAAATTAGATTGTCCTGAATGTCCTCACATTTTATGTCTGTTAACTATGAGGCACCATGTTAGTGTATTGAAAACAGAGTAGGAGCTGTTCGAAAAAAAAAGTGCCTGCAGGGGCATTGTAAAAAGCCTCACAGGATATTGAAATAATGACTGTTACTTGCAAAACAGGACTGCCCAACTGGAATGATTTCCCTGTGTATTCGTCCTGAGTGGTTATAAAGTCTTCCGAGAACACTCCAAGTTGTCTGTGGTCTGTTAATCCAATATAGCATGGGGCACATGGAAAAGAAACATTACCTCTAACTACTACTGCCAAGCAGCCTGAATCTGCTCCGATTTTGGGCCTATCTGTCTGGAGAGTGAGGGCAAAGGCAGAGAATTAATGGTCAGGAGATTTATTTGTTTGGTGTAATAAGGACTGTAAAACAGTAAGAGCTCTGTGCAGCCTTGCAGGCCCCCTGCCCCGTGGGTACAATCAAATGCTGCCAGTAAATCAATAGAGCTGGAAGAGGTTTTTATAACCCGAGTTTAACACTAGGCTCTAAGTGCTCCAGGTGGCAGGTCATTTGTTCATTATCCCAACTTATCACAATAAACAAGGGCAACTCTGATTGGACCACTCTGCATCTAAGAGAGAAGGGATAAAAATGACGGGGAAGAAGACTAAAACCTCAGGTGGGCAAGAGGTGCTAATAAGGGAGGCACAGAGTGGGCAGGAGACAGAGGAGGAACAGAAGATTAACCACTGTAATTACATCCAGGAGCACAGAAGCGGGCTGGGACGATGCAAGTAACAGAAAACATTAGAGCTCTACAAGCTGACAGCTTGTACTGATGAGTCCTCTGATTTGGGTGTTATAATTGTGCCGCTCTCGGTGACGGTGACAGCTCTGGGCTTTTAGAGTTGTAAAATAAACAGTGAACAGGATTTTTTTTTTTTTTGCAACAATCTTAAACCCTTGTCAACAACTGAGGAGTTTAAAGCAAATGCAAAGGAATTGCTTTAATAATTTTGCTGCCAGTTCAATAAAGTTGAAAATGTTGACAACAAAACAGCGAGTCTTTGCAGTTTTTATAGAGGCATTGCATGAACTTATAAACTACTAAAAGAACAGTTTTATTCAACATCTAGCCATTGCAGAAAAATAAAGCTTTTATGCTGCGTTTCATTAATATCTAAAAGTTTAAAATTCCAACTTTCAAATCAGAATAATCATCGGGAGCACCCTGGAAAGTTGGAGGTTTCTGACCAATTCTCAATATGATGCAAATAAAACAGCCTCTGTGGGGTCCAACCCACTGACGTTGATTGACAGTTGCTTTCAGCCTGCTGAATAGGGTCGTTATGAAATAAATAAGCTATCATGAAAAACGTAGTTATCAAAATCCGAAGCTGGCAGTGTCCACGGACAACTCTGCCCTTGTCGGCCTCCTCATGCATAAATGTATTATGATGTCATCAGTATGTTGCTGTTTCATGTGATGAGGCCATTTTTTCGTTGTTGCAACTTTCACACTGTGTCCCATCTAGGACACAGATGCAAAGAAAAGAAAAAAATCAAATCTCACACTATCTCCCTCACGTGTTTCTTTGACCTTATCTGAAAAAAGGGCTGTGCCTCTCGAGGCTGGCGGCCTCAGTCACCTCCGTCTCCCCATGTCTGTTTGTTTATGTTTCTCTCAGATGGGCTGTACTGAAATGTACTGTATTTTCCGTCGTAAACGTCACACCGCCCTATAAGTCGCATCAATCCAAATATGTCTAATGAAGTGGAAAAATCCATAAATCTGTCACTTCACCGTATACGTCGCATCTATTATGCATCACTGCTGACGCATCGCGTTTGTTACGCGTCATCGCTGACAAACCGGAAATGTGGGCCAGTGTTGTGCCAAAAATCAATTGGCTGTGAAATGGCAGCCGCGGGAGCGTGCACGGGAGGAATTAACAAGAATTTAACAAGATTAACACTTTAAAACACTTAGTTTGCTTGAAATTATAGCAAATGTGTGTCTCAGACTGACTTTTACTTAATAAATGCACTTCAATGGTTAAATCAGCTGCATTTTGCCTGGGCGGCGCAACAAAATTAAGCTGATTTGACAGTTGCTCCAGGCAGATGATGATGGCAGTCTATGGCAAGCTGATTGTCATTAATAGCCAGTTTTACCTATTACATGATACAACGGCATACCATACTGCTCGACTGCCATCTAGCGGCTGTAGTGTTCAATATTTTCAGTCGGAATGAATGAAAACAGTCATATCTCAGCCAAAAATTGGTTTATAAAAATGGGGAAAAATCAATAAATATGTTGCTTCGGCGTATAAGTCACCGGGCATGTAAATTATGAAAAAAAAAACGCAACTTATACAGCAAAAAATATAGTAATTTTGCTGCACTTTGCAATGACAATAAAGCTGATTCTGATTCAATATCCAATATGACTGACACGCACATAAAAATAAGATAGTCAAAGGAACATTTTAACATTTCATTTTCACTTCTGTCAGTTTTGTACCTTAGCAATCCAGTCAAGACACATTCCGTTGTACTGTCCAACTTTCTTCAGTGAACATGCTAGTACAGTGATTTATTATGTTTTTCTTTCGTCTGCTCCCTTCTTTAGAGGTTGCCACAGTGAGTGAACTTGCATAAAGATTTGGCAATTGTTTTTATGCCAGATGCTCTTCCTGACACAACCACAGACCACCAGCTGGCTACCGCAGCCTTCTGTGTGGGAAACCTTGCCATCCAATTTGCTGGGAAGCAGCTGTGGGGATGTTAAGGGCCTTGCTCGAGTCCACAGTGGGGCACATGAGGGTGGGGGCTTTACTTTTCCAAACCACATTTTTGTAGTTGGTCCAGGGATTCAAACCAGCAACCTTCCACTCACAGAATTACCTCCTCTAATCTCTGTGCCATCACTCTCTCGTTGATTGAATGCATTAAAATCCATTGTTATTGGGTTGCATTGCTAATTATAGTTAGCCTGGTCTCTGAGTGCAACCATTAGCAAAGCCTACTGGTTTTCCAACTTGCAACTGGAACAAGATAAAGTCAGGTGCGTTGCCATTCCCAGAACAGAGTTCTGACTTTTGAGGTAAATAGGATGCAGTAATTATTCAGTCTGCAAGTTGGTTTCATTTATCTTAACCCACGAGAACTTACAATAATTTTAGTGCAATTTTGGGAAGTCTCATGGGAATTGAACCCCTAACTTGTTATAGCTATGCACTTTATCATGCAAACTACTCTGGGTTTGTATATTTCTGTACTTTGTATTGGGTGAACAAAACACTCGACAACATAGAAAACTCATGCAATATCTGAGCGATGAGCTCCAGTGCAAAACTGCTCTGGTCTCAGTTATTCAAATTTTGGGGGTTAATTGATGACTCTGCTAGAAAAGTGTGACACCTGGGGTCTGTAATTTTACAGCCTACTCCTATCTTTGTATTCTGCAGCCAACACGCTGCTACATAATTTACATGTTTATTAGCTCATTAATTACAGTGTAATTACCTAGATGAACATTTTTTTTTTGTTTCACTATTTCACACAAAGTCACCCCAATAACAGAAAATTTGCTTTTACATTCCATCTATGTCAGCCTTATCTAAAACTTATCTTTTGTATTTGTTTACTCCTGATTTTACTGCTCTGCAAACACACATGATTAAATACTGTGATTAATAAGCTTTTCATGTGAAACCCAAATTTTGTAAAGCTGTGTTGCAAGACTCATTGCCTGTAGCAGGTACTCTCCAGGACAGAAAATTAAGCTTTAAGATCAGTTTCCTTTTCTTCTTTTTGTCTCCTGTTCT
The DNA here is from genome assembly GCF_014905685.2 of Nematolebias whitei. NCBI lineage: Eukaryota > Metazoa > Chordata > Actinopteri > Cyprinodontiformes > Rivulidae > Nematolebias > Nematolebias whitei. The sequence continues at coordinate 78,160 of NW_023618572.1, forward strand.
CATTTCCTCTGTTTTTATAGAAGAAATAATGAGAAAATGATTTCAAAGATACATGACACACAACAAGTACTGTTTTGTAATAAAAACAGAGACAATGGCAGAAGTCAGGGTATGTTGCACCTCATCAGGACCTCGGCACAAATGCATTGCCTTTACTGATAAGTAATGCATTTGTACAACGCACGTTGATTTTGTGCTGCAGGTATAAAATCTCAGCCAGCCAGAAAGTGCTGATGAGTGAATAACAGGTTTAGATTTGTCATTTTAGAAAACAGTCAATTACTGACAAAACTGTAAGAACTTTGCATGGAAATAGATGTAACAATAAGAAGACCCCTCTTTTCACGTCCTCTTACCTAAAGTTACCTTTCTAAAGTGTTCTGCCTAAACTATCATTCTGTCCTGAGCATGAGGCTACACATCTGATGGATTTCTAATCAGTATGAACAAATAATGTTTACACATTTCCTGAAAACCCCTGTCACACATTGATATACAGTAATCCCTCGTTTATCACGGGGGGTCAGTACCCTGAAGACCCGCGATAAGTGAAAAACTGTAAAGTAGGAATAGTAGTAGAAGTAGTAAGTCATAGTTTATTTTATTATATCAGTATGTATATAAACCCTTCCCACACTTGCAATATTTTAAACAATGTTTCTAAAATGTAATTGTAATTGTTTTCATGTACAACATTTCAGCTTATGTGTTGCTGATAAGTTATGTATAAGTAACAGATATGCAACAGGTAAGTTTTGCATAATTTCCCACATGTTACATGTAAGGTCCTCATACACAAGGTGACATAGATCAGAAACCAGCTGGGCAACTGTGAAGCGTACACATAACTTATTTCAAACCTGTGAGCACCTTGACTTATGCAGAGCTTATGCACAATGTTAACATAACTAATGCCAAACTAACACACAGCATGTTGGAGCATATTGCGATGAGAAATGTGACATCAGATATAAAAAGTGCAGCTCTGCTCTCTGCACCCACAGTCAGTAGGTTTGCATTGATCAACATGCCTCGGAAGAAATCAAACAAATCTGTGGTCAAGGAAGCTGCAACAGGATCCTTCATCTCTGTGGTGATAGTTGTGGACCTCTGCACCTCATGGATCCAGCAGGAATGATGAGTTGCTCATTATTTGTACACTTTATATAAAGCTGAACTCAAAGAAACTGGCAATGTGCTAGCTGCAGGTTGTAAACAAGTTCAGTTCCACCAGCTATACATTTGATTTGTTAATCTATGCCCCTTAGCATGCAAATATTGTGAGCCACTCATTCTCCTCCACAGCTCAGTGCTTTGCTTCTGCCTGTCTCCCCCACACACCTCTCCCACCCCTAAGTTTAGCATTAGTTACACCGACGTTGATCATAAGCTCAGCATAAGTCATAAATCACTATCATACGCTCGTATAAGGTGTGTATAAGCTAGGGACAAGCTATGGATGAGTTGCTCAAATGTTATACATTTGTTCAACTTGTTAGCAATACTGCATGTACATGTAAAAAAAAAAGCTTTCAGTTGCTTTTATTAAAAGGCTGAGAAAGAAATGGAATCTGTTCTTGATCGTAAAATCTATTGAAATGTATGAAATTGATCAAATAGGAAAATCAGTCAAATGGTTTAAAAATATTCATTTATGTTTGTCTTACAGGCGGACTACTGTTGTGTAACAGCTTAAAAAAAATATGAGATGATCCTCGCTGCAACATTTTGGCGGGCGACTGCAGCTCAGTTTGTCTTGAGTTGCCAGTTCATTTTTATATCTGTTGTGATGACTTTCCTTTTGTCTCACTTCTCTTAACCTAAACTAAAGAACATTTTAGGTAGTTCTCTTTTTTCCATAGGTGGGACATAGAAAAATGGAGGGCTGTGCTCGTGGCATCCTCAGTTTATGTACTAGGCAAATTGGTGGGGGTCAAGGTTTTATAGGAGGAGTGAAGTGATGTGACTCCAGACCAGCTTTTCAAAACACTTCATCACCACTGGAGTGAGAGCAACTGGCCGGTAGTCATTTAGACTGGAAAATGCATCCTGATGTCATGATTGGTGGCAAAAACTGAACGCAAAGTGCAGACAGAAAACTCGAGGAAATCAGGAGTAACTTTAGACTTTTAATTAACAAAAGTTAAAGCTAACGAGACAGTGGAGTACCATATTTTTCGCCCTATAAGTCACAGTTTTTTTGCATAATTTACATGCCGTGTGACTTATATACCCATGCAACATATTTATGGATTTTTTCCACATTTATAAACCAATTTTTGGTTGAGATATGACCGTTTTCATTCATTCTGACTGAAAATATTGAACACTACCATTTTCAGCCACTAGATGGCACTCAAGTAGTATGGCATGCTGTTGCATCATGTAATAGGTAAAACTGGCTATTACTGACACAATCAGCTTGCCATAGAGGCAAACCTTCGTCTGCCTGGAACAAACATCAAATCAGCTTCATTTTGCTGCGCCACCCTGGCGAAATGCAGCTAATTTGACCATTGAAGTGCATTTATTAAGTAAAAGTTTAATTGATACGCACCTTTACTATAACGTCAAGCTAACAAATAATTGTTTAGGTGTTTATCTTGTTAACTTTCGAAGAAATGCACAAGTCACCCTCTACGTATTCCTGTTTCCACGTATCGACTTTGTAAAATGCAGCTGACTTGACTGTCAAAGTGCATTTATTAAGGAAAAATTAGACTAAGACACACCTTTGCTGTAATTTTAAGCAAACAAATATCAGTTTTTAAGTGTTCATCTTGTTCAATTCTTGTTAAAGTCCTCCCGTGTACGCCCCCTCAGCTGCCATTTGGCAGCCAATCAATTTTTGGCACAACACCGGCCCACATTTCTGGGTTTGGCCCACATTTCCAGGTTGTCAGCGGTGACGCATAATAGATACGACGTATATGGCGAAGCAATATATTTATGGATTTTTACACTGTATTAAACATATTTGGACTGATGCGTCTTATAGGGCAGTGCAACATTTACTGCGGAAAATACGGTACTTACTTAACATCGGAAATCAAACACAGGAATTATAAGGGCAACCTAAACATACTGTGAACAGTGCAAAGCACCACAGGGGAAGAACACGAGGTGGTAAGCACAAACTAATGACTAAAACAACCAACGCCTGTGAAGGGACAACAGGGATCAGGTGAGAGTGGGCAGGGCAGGAGCAGAATAATCTCAAGGGAAAAACACTGAACTAATAAACACAAAAAGCTGAAAATGCATAAAACAAAAAGCACAGAAAATAATAAAACTATAACAATCCTAACACCTGATTAGTCTCACAATCTGGCAGAATCCATAACATCTTTGTAATCCAAATTTTAAAGTGAACTATTCATTACAATAGTCTGAATTGGCTAAGCTCTTTGCATGTTTAATTCTAAACCTAGTTTTATGGCGCAAACATTTGAATATTATTCCCAAATTTTGAGGGTTATTTTACTTTTGCTGTGTTAATTTAAATTGGTGTTTGGGATTTTATAAAGATTTTCCTTTAAAGTTTGGAATTAAAAAAAAAAATCAGAGAAATTTGGTCTGTTGATAATGTTTTACGATTGGAAAACACCCTGTAATTAAACAATAAGCTTCTTCTCCTACTTTTGGCTTTTCCCTCTTCAAGGCTGCCACAGCGAGTCATCCTCCTCCGTCTTACTCTCTCTGATTAACCATAAATGTGAAGTAATCAAAATATTTTGGACCCATCTGGTGCCCTGTCCTGAGAGCTTGCATGTGTAGTAAAGTGTGGAAAACGTCTCACCCCGTTTCCTTCCTCATTTCACCTTCTATAAAGGGAAAGATTATTTTTACTTGTGTTTTCTGAGTTTCAAACAGTTTGGCTCTCAGATGTGAATGGAAATACCCATGAAAAGAGTTCAAAGCAATAAATGGCAGTGATCCCATTATCAGTTCACTCATCAAAGATATCTTTACTGCCACTTCACAGTGTTGCAGATCCAGTCTTTCTCAGAACATCTGCACCATACACATACAATAGCGTCTGGGAATTGCTCAGAGAATACAGTAACTGAAATATACTTTAATAAACACTGACCTCATTTTTTCACAGTATTTGATTTTTACTGTGCTTAAAAAGAGGCAGAACAGCTCATTCAGCACTCAGTGCATTCAAGCTGCTAGTGTTTTGGCTGCTGCAGGTCATAACGGTGATAAATCTGTGGAAGTCAGCCTTGGTAATGAACTCCAGAAGGGGTCTGGGAGTTAAACAGTGATGAGCAATGGAAACTGTGGTCAGAAAAAGAGCAGCTGGAACCCTTAAACAGGCGTGGACGAGATGAGAGGAAGGAAACAGCCGAACGTTCTGAGGCCCAGAGATGGGTCTATTTTCGGCGAGGGCTGGAGGGGAGCCCGGCCGAGTGGCGGTGAAACAGCACATGTGGCTGCAGGCTGAACGCTGAAGAAGAAGCAAAGCAAGACTCAGCGAGAGAACAAGAGCTGAAGATGAATTGATTGTATGGAATCCATCTTAACTCCGAAAACTAGTTTTTAATGCTGGGTGTGCCTTCATAGTTTGTGCGAAGCATTAAGCGGGGCTACACTGGTGGTGCTGGAAAAAGACATGTGGTAAACCACCATTGCATAATCCTCTAGAGACGTGGTTAGAAGCTAGCAAAGCCTAAGGAAAAACACTATAAAGAGAGAAAGAAAAAGAGCCTCATGCTTTTCTGTCATTAAAATCTGCCTCTTAGCTTCTGTCTACTTTTGTTGACCTTTGACCTGAAAATGATTCATGATTAATGCCATTTGTTGAGCACAGCAGACTCTTTGTGAGCATGCAGGAGAAATAGCTCACACATTGGTATGTATATTAGCCTCTGTGGACTTGGTCTCTAGTGGATTTGAACAATATTATTGACAAGCACTTGCTGCCACCTAAAATTATTGTTTAAATAATTGATCTAATTGATCAGGCTTAATAGAAGTAAGCAAAATGGATCTTTTAATAGGTGGTGATGTTTCCAGGAAGTCAATACTGATTATTACTCTAAAGGGCCCCAATGTTCTTTTGGGGTCATAGATCAGTTGGTCTACAGTGTTTACATTTTAATCTGGCTTTTATTTGTGTTTTGAGTTTCCAACATTCTTGCTATGGGACTGCAGTCCCCTCATCTGGCTTGTGTCTCGACAAAGAAAATAAATGATCCAGTGCCCGTACCAGTCAGGGGTGGAATGTCAAGGTTCAAGGGGTTGGAGCTGCAAGCAACCAAATTAGGTTTGAGGACACCAAATGCTTCGTTTCTCTTTTATTTGATTACTGGCAACCCATGTGGGCTAGAACATGAACAAACAAGCCAAACACAGTTCAACGATGGATACTTTTAGGACAAATGTAGTAAACCGACCTCTCTCTTATAATCTCTTATTATCTTATAATAAACTTTTTAACAGATCAGCTCCATTGAGATGTGGTAAAACAAATGTTGAAAATGAAAATAATTGCATTCCATGTCAGCCGTGTTAAAACTAACATGTTAAGATGAGAAGGGACAATGTTGCAGCTGATTTGATAAATTACAATGTAAATGATCTTGTGCAATCTTGTAATTCTTGAAGTATAGCTGTTTTTCTGCTTGCTAAGCTTAATTATCTGTGGTTGACCATCTTGAATTGGTTATACTCTAAATGTACTTAGTTGTAGAAGAATGTCTATTGTGTTCAGTGGTTCATGGAATTTTTTTTTACCAGATGATTCAATTCAAGTCGGTGCATTTATATAGCACCAAGTCACAACAGAAGTCATCTCAGGGCACTGAACAGAAACATTCATATACAAAAAACAAGTTAAAAACATTAATTATCTAAAGAGCAGACTGCTTTGAGTCTAATTTCATCGCAGACTCTCATCTTGAGCAAGCATAAAGGCGACAGTGGAAAGGAAAAACTCCCTCATGAGGAAGAAACTTTTAGCAGAGACACATTCAGGACAAGCGACCATCTGCTTTGACCGGCTGGGTTTGAGAGGAACAGATACACAATGGCAGGTCAAGAATCACGTTAATTTAGAAATAATATCAAATGAAAACTATTCAACTGGAACAATTCATTTTAAGAAATTAGGTCAGTTTGTCCTCCAGTAATCTAAATCTATAGCAGCACAAAAAGCCAACCCTAACTATAGGATTTATCAAAAAGGAAAGTCTTAAGCCCAGTTATAAACTGGACAATGTGTCAGCCTCACGGACAGAAAAGGGAAGTTGATTCCACAAGAGAGGAGCCTGATAACTGAAAGATCTTCCTCCCATTCTGCTCTTGAAAACTCTAGGAACCACAAGTAAGCCTGCAGTCAAAGCAAAATGCTCTGTTGGGAAAATATGGAACACTAAGATCTGTAATACAAGATGCAGCTAGGTTGTTGAGAGCTTTGTAGGTTAGAAGTAAGACTTTGAATTAAATTCTGGATTTGACAGGGAGCCAATGGAGAGAAACTAAAACTGGAGAGACATGATCTCGCCTACTAACTCCAGTTAAAACTCTGGCAGCAGCATTTTGGATCAGCTGAAGAATTTTTAAAGAAGTATTTGGACACCCAGATAATAAACCATTGCAATGGTCCAATCTAGACAGGCAGGGTGGTGACCAACAGTTAATGCTAGTTTGAGATGAAAATGTTACTCCATGTGAAGTACTTTGAACATGTGTTGAGGACAAAACTCACCTACTATCACACCAAATTTTAGCTTGATAGCTGTAAAGTTGGCAAAATTTCAGCATTATGGCCTTTTTTAATTGGATTGAATCCAAACTTTAAATGGGTTAATTTGAGAATTTAATTAAGATTTGTTCATGTGATATTTTGCCACATAATAATAATAAAAAAACACAAGCATGGACAAAATGATAAAGAACTGCAGTGGGGTACTTTAAAAAAAGTGTCAGACTTGGCAATTTTCTGTGTCTCAACAGGAGAGAAACACTTCATTTTAACCAAATATTTATTTATTTTTTACTTCAAGGCAGGAGTAAGCCTATAATACAGTAAATGAATTTCATTTCAAACCTAAAAAAGGATTTGAAGGTTCTTGAAGTAAACAAATTAGGCTTGGTTCAGATGGCACAATAGTTTTCAGTAATTGGAAATGATAAAAAAAGTCCTTAATATCATCATGTCTGGAGCCCAGCATGTAGGGGAACCTGCAGTTTCACTTCAAAATCACAATCTCATTAGAAATCTTCACAACAAAACCTTTTAGCGAAAGCTGCCGATGGCTGAATAAACAGTTACAATTTGGCACAAAACAAACACCGTGGATGCCTGACCAAAACAAGCTGCCAGCATCTTTTTCTTTCTCTTTGTGTGTTTGTGTGTGTGTGTACATGATGGAAAGCAGGGAGCCGAGGACACTCTGGTGGAAATAATGAATATAAAGTCATGCATTATAGATTTGCAGGTGAATTTATTTATTCTCCCGCAAAAGTCGGAAATGTAAGCCGGCCCAATCAATGCGGGCAAGTTCATCTCTGTCCACCTAATCATTGGCTAATGGCTACTATCAATTGTTTGCCCACGGCTTCTGCCTTCGACAATCCTGCAATTAAAGTCAACAAGCACATACTGTACTGCCGATTAAAGGTGCTTTAGCACAGGATTCCAGGTAAATGTATTGATTCTCTTCTGCATGGCAAATTGGATTTATTACACACTGTTAGGCTTGTTTGTGTATTTATAATCATTCTGTTGTTTATCAAAAATGATGGGAGCCAATGGAATCAAATCGACACTTTTTCAATGTGATTTAAGCTGCAAAGGTTAATAAAAAAGAACACACTTGTGCTGCATGTCTTGTTTGTGCTGTGTGGCTGGCATGTCCCACAGACTTAACAACAGCCTGCACTTTTTGAACATCTTACTTATTTATTTATCTGTTTGCAAGCCAGCCCTGCACCTACATCCACTGACAAATGCAACACAATACAAAGGAATAGTCGTTTTTGGAGCATTCTTATTTATTCATGATGCCCTGGAGTCTGCCTGTCCATTCCACACATTATTTTAATGTTTGTGTTTCACCGCGTCTCGATGGGGACACTGGTCCAACTGCAAGTCCAGATTACAAAAACATGAGCTGGTGGTGGCTGTATGAGGTGGGTTTATGGTTTGTTCACTTGCATATCCTGTACAAATGTAATACAACAGTGTGCAGTCTTTTTTGTGGTAGATTCCTGAAGAAAGTATGAAAATTGACTCAAGATTTAAAAGCCCAGCATTCCTTGAAGAAATGAAGATCACCCTCCAACTTTATTGCTAGAGTTTTACAATTATAGTCAAACCTTGCTAAATACACTATACACATCCTCAATCAAGATATTGCATGCTGTATTAGTTGTCAAAGTTTTTCTTGAAGATGAGAAACAGTTACTACCGAACCAAAGTAAATTTGACTTAATAAAGGCCATTTACATTTAAACTAGGTGGGATAGCGGTCTTGAGTTAGGTTCACTCTCAAATATAATCAGTTATGAATGTACATCCAGTTATTGCTTTCTGGGAGTGTCATTAAAATCTTTCTCGTGGTTCGTGGGATATTTTGCTAACAGGAAAACATCCATCCATTTCCATTATCTTTTACCTGCTTCTTCCATTTTGGGTCATGGGGGTCGCCGGTGCCCATGTCCAGAAATCACTGTGCGAGGGGCAGGGTACACCCTGGACAGGTTGCAAGTCCATCACAGGGCCACATAGAGATAAAAAAAGACAAACAACCATTCACTCTCTCACTCACACCTAGGGACAATTTTTAGAGTTACCAATCAGTCTAACATACTTGTTTTTGGTCTGTGGGAGGAAACCGGACTACCCGGAGAAAACCATGGAAAAAACATGCAAACTCCACCCAGAAAGGCACCCAGACTGGGATATGAACCGGCAACCTTCTCGCTGAGAGGCAACAGGCAAACATGATTAACTCAATAGTTATTAGCAAAGTTTTAAAACGGACCTTACACAACCAATTACAGTAGTCCCTTGCTACTGTCAGGTTTGACTTTTGCAGACTCGCTGTTTCGCAGTTTTTCATCAATTGTCAATTTTAATAATACTCATGTGATTGAGACATACGAGATAAAAAGTTAACAAAAATAAATACTTCAAACAGGCACCGCCACTTTGTAGTTTTCTTTCAATAAGCCTACACAGTAAGTCCAGTCAAAATAACTCTACTACCCAGAAGCCAACAGTGCTTCCGGATGCTGAGTTCTTGTAGTTTTCTTTGAATAAGCCTATACTGTATTGCCGGTCGAAAGATCTACAGTACCCACAAGCAAACAGTGCTTCCAACCGCTGTTTTCTGCTGAAAATTAATTCAATTAGGTTTAAATATATAGAGCCAAGTCACAACAGAAGTCATCTTAGGGCAATGAACAGAAGGCACGGAAAGTTTTGAAAAGCAAAAAATAAAAAATAAAAAAAATGCAGTGCTGTACATTACAAATGCATATGTTGTTACAATTGCATAGGTTAAATAGTTTAGAACATTGCAAGAGTGTGGGAAGGGTTTATAAAGCATGTATGT
>NW_023618572.1:87828-90177 GCF_014905685.2 Nematolebias whitei
GCTGACTCCAAAATTTTATCAATTGTACATACTGTAGCTACCTAATCATTCATTTTTAAGACTTTCATTCTAATTTGTCCAGTGGTTCATGAGATATTTTGCAAATGTTATAGGTAAACAAACAAACACATACACACACACACACATACTGTTCAAACACTTGCTAAATCATTATTGCTCCGCCTTCATCTTTGTAAGTGGGTGATACCAACAAAGGTAAAAAATAAATCTCCATCTATCTGTCCTGGCAGCCATGCATCACCATTGTACATAATAACATTTGATAGTGGCTGGTCAGCACACAGCCATTCATCACAATATAATATTCTCCCCACAGTCTGCACCTGTCTCACACTGACAAGCTTGCATCACCCTGTGGGGTCAGCGGGGTCTCCCATCACTGTCCAACCACCTAGTCTGTCTGATGCAAATCCTATAGAATCACCTCCCTTCAACTGGACCATGCATCGCCTCGACACTGCCAGCATGCCTGCAGATATCCAGCAACAATATCACCTATAGAATCAATCTGAGAGTTGCATTTTCGGGCCGATGAAAGCTGATGATCACTGCTTTCATGTCACGGCCTTTCATAAACTGTGACCTTTTTAGTATTGCATGCTCCATTACTAGAAGAGACAGTGTGATTCTCTCGGGTGGGTGTAGTGTGAGAGGCTGGGGGTCCGAGGCAAGCCTGCTCAGTGTCACAGGTGTCAATACAGCTGCTGCTTATTGACTGTAAAGCTCCTATGGACCACCAAAATGAAATCGGAGATGACAGGACCCTGCCTTTGATGCCGACCTTATGCCTCATCTTAGAAATATGTAATTGGGGCCCCTTCAGGGAATCCCTTTTACTGAGAAATAGTAAAGGCATATCTTAGTTTTTTTAAGGGAGAAAAATGAGAAGACTGGTACTGTCACACAATACTTGTTCTTTTTAAAAAGGGACGTCCAACAGGCAGCAGTGCTTTATGTGTTTCATGTGCTTGCACGCCTTTACAGTGTTTTTATTTTTTGTCAGTTGCTCGGAGCACTTTGGGTTTTTGAAGAAAAAGCAGCAGCAAAGTACTTCAGCTTGTTAAAACTGACCATAAACAGTTCATTGTTTTAAGAGGGCCAGAGACGGTCATTTGATACCGGCACTATAATTCCTTTTTGTCCCTTAGCTATTCTATTATTACACCCTAGTTTTACACATGGGGCTCTGCAGATGAAGTATTTCCAATATAAAGCAAGCATGCTTTGGAGAAATGTGTACTAGGATTTCTTTTTATTATTTTTTTGCACAAGTGGAAATGTCAAGATTTCATCTTGAAAATCTAACAGTTTTAGAATATATCAAAACCTGATAAAAAACATTCCAAGAAAAATGGCTAGTTTGCTAAACAACTTATTTGATGAAAGGTCAAGCATTCTTTGAAGATCTATCGCCCATCACCGTTCATGCCATGCGTTGTAGACTGACATCATCTGACATTGAGAAATGATGAGTTCTGGCCCATTTAGATAAACACTGAAACAAACACTTTGCACAGTCTAATGTTATATTGCATTCAATTTTGTGATCCTGCAGGATCTATTAATTCTCAAACTGTATGTTGGAAATGACTCTAAGCTACAACCACACCTGTTTTTAATGTGGGCTAATGTTGATTAGCTGTGGTAAGCAGCTTGGATCGGGTTGAGTTCAAACATTAATCAGATGTAAAACTCAACCAAATGTTTAGTTTTTGAAAGTTTCATTAAAATTTGTCCAATAGTCAGTGCCGGCTGAAGCCTCCATGGGGCCCTAAGCGGAATTTGGTTTAAGGCCCTCTATTACTGCTCTTTCTTCCTCGTTCTTTTCTCTAGCCCTGAAAGAAATACCCTTTTTGGCGACACTGTTTAGCCTACTTATTTTCCACAGGTGCTTTGGAAGTTTAGATGCACACTTCGAATTGCATGGCAGGAAGCTCATATTACAGTTGAAACGTGACCTATCGTGGCAACTAGGGGGACCCCAAAACCAATATTTTTTTCTTTTTGCATGTAAAGTAACCACTCGCTACTTCGCGGTTCGTTTTTTGTGGAGTTGCACTATCGTGGCTTTTCAAAGTAAGATTGGACATGACACACAATGGCTGATTGATGGATGAGCCGCACGATCGGCATAGATTTTTTTAGTTGAAATATATTATTTTAAATTATGTAGCAGCTGTATGAAGCCCATAGCTCCAGGAGGAGCTTCCACATGCAGCTGATCAGCTGATCTCTGCTCTGCAAAGAGATCTCCATGCAGAGATGAGAAGTGGGCATGGCCGAGAGTGCAGCCAGAGGCAGAGAGCTGAAATCATGACATTCTGTGCT
>NW_023618572.1:90277-97670 GCF_014905685.2 Nematolebias whitei
GTTGGCTGTGGCAAGCATTTTGAAGTGCGTTGACTCAAAAAAATATATTGTAAATGCAAATCAAATTCATAAATGATGAAGAAAAAAATAATTCAGTGGTTTGCAAGACGTTTTTTTAGCACAGGGACAGAGTTGACTATAGCACTTAATGTCATAGTTTCAACACCAATCTCAATCAATCAGTTAGCACTCAGCGTACCAACTCAGGATCAGTCTCAGCAACTGCAACAACAGATTTTAGCACATCTTTGAAATTACTTGTGTTATAGCTACTTTTGTGTTTGCTAAGAGGCAGCCATTTTTAATTCTATTCAGTATAAAAGGTAATCAGTTATAGATGGACATCCAGTGATTTTTGTCTAAAGGTTTTATTTAAATTATTTCAGCTGTTTCACACACAAAGACACGGGTAAAAACATTTTCCCTCCACCTTTGCCTTCTGTGGCGGGCAATAAAGATAAAAACGGGGGTGTCTTCAGGGTTCCACCTGCCTCTTCCTGCAGATCTGCTCCCCCACACCCTCCTTAATGCAGCCTGTCGTCAGGTTCCCTGACAGCAGTGTGATGTGTTCTCAGCATGCTCCTTTGCGTGCACGTCAGCGCGGCTGAATGAGTCACCCAAACTGACAGCAGATGGTGCTCTTCAAGTATGAGAGGCCTGATCCTCCAGCTCAACCCGCTTTCCATGCAATCTATCATTCTTTTTTTCCTTCTCTTCCTTCCCCCTACCAAACCGCTGAGGGGATTCTGGACCACCATCCTCTGTGCCATCATTTACCTGTGTGCAAGAGAATGTCAGCCTGCTCAGCCTTGGGCTTTTCATCCAGGGAGTTAGCGGCAGCGAGTCAACGTGCAGGTTAGACAGGGATCCACGGGGGGCCTCTTAATGATGTGGTTCAGTGATAAACCCGGGAAGTCAGACTGACTGTAAATTGTCAGTGTGGCTGGAGAAGCAAAAACTGAACCGGCATATTGTGGACACCACTGAAAGAAAGCAAAGGGAATAGTTTATTAAAGTTTAGTGTTTTAAAAATGGTTTAAATGTTTGCTTTAAACAATTATTGAAGAAAAGTCTTGCAGCAGGAACATTATCTAAATGCATTCTCACAAGGAAGAGGATAATTATCGACTCTTGCCGAAAGCAAAAGCGTAATTGTTCTTGTCTGTGTTATTTTGTATCATTAGCAAAATATCTAATGCACCACTGGACAGATTTTAATGAACGCCTTCATTTATTAGGTTTGACCAAAACGGCTACTGTCGGACTCTGACTTGATCATAAGAGTGTTTTTGTTCAAAACTCTGGCAACAAAGGTGGTTGGTAGCAATACTGCAAGGAATGCTGGACCTTTTCTGCAAGAGCATTGCCACGTAGTCTAAAATGATGACATCAAGATACCCCGAAAGTCACAGTGAATATATTTGGACATGCAGTGTTAGATATTAGTTGTTCACAATTTCTCTGTAAATCTAATATGCCAAAGTGTTGCCACGAGCCAATCAGGTATATTGCAGTGATTAGATTAAAATCCGATCTTTTCCGTCAACTCAGCAGAGTCGTATCGGTAGTCAATTAAGATCTGTCATAATGTGATGGAGGACAGTTTGTAATGATCCCCAGCACTGCTAAAATGTATGACATGCTGCTACTAAAAGGGTCACTGCTGTAACCTTGATTCACCAAAGGCTTTAAACACACATTTTGCTGGTTTCAGCATTTATATGCAATATTTCTCGTAGTCTTCGAGTGAAATGTCAATGAAATTTGTCTGCAGGCGCCTCTGCAGACACTTCTTCCTGCATTTTCCATTTTCTCACACAATCGAAATCAATGCTGAAGTAATTCACATATTTATTAGGAAAACATGTCCGCCTGTCTAAACCCGTTTGTGAACTAGCTAACAGAATATTTCGTTATAGAGATTTGATCAAGCAATGGGCAGTCCTTTTTTTCTGCTTAGTTCTACTTAATAGTCATCAATCAAAACAGTCACAAACTATTGATTGCTTTCTGGATTAAATCAGCGATATTACAAAGGACAGCTGTTACAGTGAAACTGTTTGTGATCCAGTCTGGCAACTGTGCAATGCACACTATTCAACCCAGTTAATTCCATTATTACGCATAGTTTAGAGCTAAATTTTCCTTTCCACAGCGTGTGTCTGCATTTCCATTTACCACCTGAAGTGCCGTTACCAAACACCTCTGCATGAGGCCCTGTCCACATGGGAATGGAATTTTGTGAATACACAGAGGTTTTTATTTTGTTGTTTTGGCCTTATGTCCACGTGGAAATTGGCTTTTAGGAGAGTATAATGGGTATTTTTGGCAACCAGACCCAACCATATCGGACATCTGACATTTTTGTTGCAGATATCAAATGCTCAAATACAGAAAAACTTTCATTTTTCTGCATCACTTTAATGAGCAGGCCAGGCTAATGAACAAAAACATTGTCTCAAATAAATCATAATAATCTAAGGTCTAAGGGTTTTCATCATTTTATTCACCTGTCAGCAGTAATACAGCAAATGTTGTATAAAAAGATCTACAATACACATCAAGTAGACATTAAAGAAACACCAGAGTTGAGAGTAATGAAAAACTAATGATTCTTGTTTATAAAAATTTTGCACAATATTTAATCACTAAGAAAAATCCAGTTCTTTGCTAACCAGCCAATCCTCGCTGGATACTGTGCCTGAAGGCGTCCATTCTGTCCACGTTTCAGGACTTAAACCACACCAAGTCAAGAGTAGTTTAAAGTTAGCCATTGCAAATTATGAAATAAAATAAACAAAACATCCTGACTATGGTCAATTTGTGCAGATTCCACAGTATATTGATATGCAACTCTGAAATGTGGGTCCTCACTCAATGTAAACAAAGCACTCAGTTGAACTCATCAGAGGCGCCCAGACGATGGGTCTGTTTTGCATAAGCCTACTCTTGAGATTCCAACAGGAGGCTGGCTTCAAATGCAGCAGTGAAGGCTACCTATGGGACATATCTGGTTGACAGGTCGTAGACTGAGGAAGTCCTCTGGATGGGGGATGAAACGTTTCTCACATAAAGAAACTGGTCCAGATGACACGATCGAACCTTTTTTGTTGATGGAGGCTGATTGAGCTTACAAATAATTTTTCATCAGAGGCTTGGTTGAATATTTTACTTATCAAATCTGAGTGTACAGTAAATGTGTACCAGTACATCAAAATGGTCCGACTTCTAAATCCCAAACAGCTTTTCCACGAACACTGCCATTGTTGGCAATTTTTTAGCCACCTCAGCTGTTTTTGTAGATAAATAATTTTGTTTAAACAGTCTTCGTGACAGTGCAATCAATATCTTCAATGCGGCCAAAAGGAAATTTCCACTTTCTTGCCAGTCCACACAGAGATCTATATTTTTATGTTTACAGTGTTTGTGGCAGCCACATACAGGACATTCATAAGGCTCCCACATACCAATACTTGGGCGTACTTCACTCCGCAGAAGTCCATGCACACTTGAGGCAGACTCAATGCGGACTCAAAGCGGACGCCCTCAAGCCATGTCCCGCAAAGATTAATTTTTACGACCATGTATGCATACTCGGTGTCACACAATAAAATGCCCGGCGATGGACTGTTTTGTATGCAACACCAATGCATTAAATTCCCCTTCTTCATCCCTGGTCTGGTTTAATGGCCTTTTCTTTTTTTTTTTTTGCCAAGAGGTCAGCAATCTCTTCCTTCTCATCCGCTGACGCCATGACTGAAATTGTGAGAAATGAAGGAATTTTTCACGAAAAAATTAAAATCAGGCCTGACATGGCTGCTGGAGGGTCTGGAGATTTCCCGGTGGGCTGGTCTGATGTGTGGGCTGCAGGGCCAGCGCTCTCTGTTTAAAAAAAAAAAAAAATTATAATTTTTATTAACAGCATATAAACACCACTACCACTGCTCCTGGGCTGCCAGCTGCCTCTAACCAGGGCCGCCGGTAGCTCTCTCTTTTTTATTTTTATGCGACCTGTCCATCAATCCAGCAGGCGTGTCAGCAAATAACCAATCGACAACTTCAATTTGTCCCGAAGGTAAACGTCCCTTGCCTGCGGAGCTGGGCTGCTGCCCATCAGGGTGGACGCTCTAGTATGAAGTCTCAACTGTCTGCGGACTTTGCATGCAGCGTCCCTACGGCTCACGGAGTACACACAGTACGCCCAAGTATGTGGGAGCCTTTAGTCAATATAAAGTTTTGGGCCATTTTCTATGTGGATGCCTGAAAATGAACTTTTGCTCTTTTGCGTGTGAGAACGCATGTACTTTCAGGAACCCCGTAAGACTGTGTGACCACATCTTTGCATAATGTGGGTGACGCATACAGTGTGTGAGAGTGTCACAAGCTATGTCATCAGAAATGCTCACTATGTCATTACTCAGTCCTCGTGGTTTTTACACCAAATTAATGCTGAGAACCGCTGACACTCCATATCAAGTTCTCAGCCAAACTGGCACTATGAAACCACGCTCTGCTGACGATGTAGTGTCTTCTTCGGTTGACCTCTGTTGGCTTCATCACCGGGGAGTCATAAAAGCCCTGTAAGCAGCAGGTTCTGTTCTGTGAGCTAAATCTTCCTCCGACAGGTGCTACAAAGCACGGCTCAGTGCACCAAAACAGCTGGGGCTGGTCATCAGTGCTCACTGGAGATGACATCACCTGACAAGTGTTCATCTGACTCATCTCCCGCTCTCTGGCTTCATCTCGAGCTCCAGACACATGCTTCACCTCCGGGGCGCTCACACAGGACACGGGGCTGAGCGCCACGATGGCAGGCGCACAACTCAAGAGCATGCGAAGGAGGAAATGAGGTAATGCCGTCTCAGTCATTATTGAGAGGTGTGATGCTTCGCCTCATTGCATCAGTAGCACTTTAATATCTTGGAGTAGAATGCTGCATGATGTATCATATATTAAGCCAATAAGGAAGGAAATACTCTGAACACAAAGGTCAATTAAACTTGAGGAGTCAAGAGTAGGAACAAAGATATTCCACTTTAGGGCGGAGGGCTGTGAATCAGGGAAGGTCCGTCTCTGCCTAGGACATAAAACAAAGATAGTTTTAATGGCCCAGCATAAAATGTGCAGTATAATATTTTCACCCCAGTATTTTACAAGACTAGAGTCATATGATTTTCTTGAGGTGACTGTGTAATGCTGGGACAGAGGGCAGGGTGAAGGTGATTTGGATGTATGTGCTCCTGTGGGGCCCTCAAAAAGGCAATCAGTTAATTTGATATTTTACAGATTAATTTATTTCAGTAGAAGGTGAACCGGATGGAACTGAATATTTCTTCTGATGAAACTATCCAGCATGTTCTTAATGAGGTGCTAACGATGTAGACACAGTTCAGAAAGGCGAAGGCGGATGATCATGTTTTTTGCCTCTATCTCTGTGTTTATGTGTCGGATTGTTACCAAAATATCTCATGAGCCGCTCGGCAAATTTTAATCAAACTTGCAAAAGTAATAAATGAACAAAAATCTATATATGATGAACTACTACAATCAACCCAAAACTTCAAGATGGCTGCCACAGTCAACTAATTTAGAACACTAACAATTTTCAAGATATCTTTTATGTGTCAACTTTGTCTGTCTGTTAGCAAAATATCTTAAGAACCACTGAATACATTTTAATGAAACTTTCAGAAAGTAATTACTGGATGCAATTCTACACCTGTTTAACTTTTGAAAATAATTATTTTGAAGATGGCCACCACAGCTACTCAAATTTATCAAACCAAAATGTGTTCATAGATCAGTTAACATCACAGATATTGAGCTATGGTTTGATGTGGTAGTAGCTGAGATTCATCCACATCACTCGTAAATGAGGCCCCAAGGCTGAGTGGGATTAACCTGTATAAATAAAGGTTGAATGAATGAATGAATCACTCACTAAAAGTGCAACATTTAGTGATATCGCATGAGATCGCACTTAATTAAGGTTTGGCCAAAATGGCAACAAATTTGTCACTTTATTAATCTTACATTAGTCTAAAATTCTGCCATGAAAAATGGTGAATGAGGTGCGTTCCTTAAAAGAATAACGCTCTTTTATTTTGCATGCACATATGTAAGGGCTTCAATTCTCGTGCCGCAAGACATTTCTTTTAACCCTAGCTGAAATAGTTTAACTCTGATAATGCATGTATGATATGTATGAAGGAGAGTGCATATAAAAGAGAAGAATATGAAACAGTGATGACTGACAGAGGGATGTGTTTGGTAAAGATGATGCTTCATAAACTTACAGACTTGATATTATTACATGGCTTCTTATGACTTTCTTCTCCGGAGCGCATCTGATAAGTGCATACTTCACAAACAGCATTACATCATCCCCGCTCCTTCCCGGCAAAGTGAGCCGATGCACGATGAGATCAGAGCCCCCCCCCCCCCCCTTCTTGTTATCCCAGTAGCACAGCAGACTGCTGCAGGACCTAAAGGATGATCTCCCACTGTCAGAGAAATATGAAAGCTGCTGCATCACCCACACAACCTGAAAGCGTGTGCACGGCTCAGGTTCATCCACAGGTGAACGTTCTATTTCAGGTGCAGAGCAACAAAATAGCTGAAGCCTTCAAACACAGACACACCAAATAGATAGAAATAAATATATACCCAGACACTTAGAAACTTGCAACTCCCCCTCACCCCCCTGTGGTGTTTGCTGTGTGATCACAGAGCATGCAAATCATTTTTCAGATCAAAGACTTCGTGTAGCTTAGAGAGCTTATTCAGCTTAAATCGCTCTCTTTTTTATATATATATATGTATCATTTAGAATCACTCCTAGCTCAGCTGCAAACACAGACGCAGACAGAGCAGATTTATTTCATATTTCGGTTCGCTTTGTTGTGTAACAAAAGCAAATCTTTGCCTAGTGGCTGGCTCTCAGTGAAAACCTTAGATCTGATATGCTCGTGAGGGCAGAGGGTTGTGTCCTTCCCCCCTGAGTTAGCAAGTCCTCAGCTGCCATTTGGGATTTAGATACATGAAGATGGATCCACAGATGAGCTGATTCTTGCAGCCTTGCTGACCCCTGCCCCCAGCTATGGTTACAAAGCGCCCACCAGCCCCCCCCCTCACTCCCACTTTGGTTATCCTGTCTGTGACAACGTAATGATGACAAAGAATAAGCAGTAAACAGCGGCAGCCACCACCACAGAGGACCCTTTTATGGGGCAATGAAAGTGCGAGATGAGGAATGGCTGCCATCCTGCGGAGCTCCAGCAAATCACCGCACAACGGCAAGCGGTCGGGCAGCGGAGTGGAGATGACCGCGGCGACACTGGCATCGAGTTGAGCTGTTTGTCAACAATCAGTCAACCTGTCAGTGTAATGCGGC
>NW_023618572.1:97770-98835 GCF_014905685.2 Nematolebias whitei
ACTAATGGGGGATTTAAGCTGAATTTAAGCGGTGTCAGATTTAAAGCAAAAAGCAGTTTTCCACTTAGAGAGGCCGCATAAATGCCCTTTTAAGTCAATTAATTCATTTTGCTCAAGTGTTTGCTGTTATATCTAACAAAAGTGAAATCCCCAGACCTTCAGAGTCTGTAGATCTATAACGTTATTAGAGCTAAAGCTTGGTAAGTTTGTAATATTCTTCAGGAAGTTTTGTTGAAACTCACTCTACTCGCTCTTGAGTTGAGGCCTACATTTCTGTTTCCTGTCCACTGAAATGTTTTGTTCGGCTTCAACGAGACTGGAAAGTACAACTTCTATCTTTGTTGTATCATAACTGGAGTTAGTAGGAGAGATCATATCTCTCCAGTTTTAGCTTCTCTCCACTCGCTCCCTGTCAAGTCCAGAATAGAATTCAAAATCTTACTTCTAAGCTACAAAGCCCTCAACAACCTAGCTCCATCTTACATTTCGGCTCTTATTCTCCCATATTTTCCTAACAGAGCATTTTGCTCTCAGAGTGCAGGTTTACTTGTGGTTCCCAGAGTTTCCAAAAGCAGAATGGGAGGAAGATTTTTCAGTTATCAGGCTCCTCTCTTGTGGAAACAATTTCCAGTTTCTGTCTATGAGGCGGACACATTATCCAGTTTTAAGACTGGACTTAAGATTTTCCTTTTTGATGAATCCTATAGTTAGGGTTGGCTTGTTATGCTGCTATAGGCTTAGACTACTGGAGGACAAACTGACCTCATTTCCTTAAAAGAATTGTTACAAATCAATATTTTTCATTTGATACTATTTCTATCTTGACCTGTGATGCTTGACCTGCCATTGTGTATCTATTCCTCCTTCCTGTCCGCTCAAACCCAGCCGTTCGAAGCAGATGGACACTTTTCCTGGGCCTGCTAAATGTTTCTTCCTCATGAGAGAGTTTTTCCTTCCCACCATTGCCTTCGTGCTTGTCAAGATCAGAGTTCTGTGATGAAGTTAAACTCAAAGCAGTCTGCTCAGATAAATATTAACTTATTTTATATATATACCTGTATATAT
>NW_023618572.1:98935-109305 GCF_014905685.2 Nematolebias whitei
ATATGTATATATACATATACATATACATATATATATATATATATATATATATGTATATGTATATATATATATATATGTATATATATATATATATGTATGTGTATGTGTATATATATATATATATATATGTATGTGTATGTATATATGTATATATATATATATGTATGTATATGTGTATATATATGAATGTTTCTGTTCAGTTCCCTGAGATGACTTCTGTTCTGACTTGGCGCTGTATAAATAAACAGAATTAAAAACTGAATTGTATGCAAAGTAAGTGAAAAAACGTTTTATTAACATATTTATTATTTACTTGCCCAGACATTTGTACTTGTCCCTGTTGAAAGTTTTTATTACTGCTGAGTTTGGCTCCGCTCTGAATAGTAAACTCAGCACAAAACAAACTGCACACATGTTCAAATGTCTTAAGATTCTGCCCACAATGATACAATTCAGAATTGTACACAATGCCACATTCTTACATACACACAACCTTGTGTGTTGTGTAGCAGGTGTTTGCGTGTGACTACATCTGTACTGTCAAGTGCCCAGCCATATACATTTATCAATATTAAGCATCAGTACAGCATATGGTACTCGCTCAGAGCATATTTAATATATTGACATCCTCACACCTGCAGCCTTGATGATAAGCTCATTCATGAGATTGTCATTCCAGAGGTAACAATCCTGTCGTGCAGCTGAAAATGGCCTGAATATGATGCAACATATGGAAGATGGGTGTTAATCCTAAACACACACATATGCAGTAGAGGAGGCGGTTTATGGAAATGCACGTTCAGCTCTGATGACATCACCGTCCTGGTTGTGTTGGGTCTGCTTTTTCCATAGGCTGCCCTCTGTTGCTGCGGAGAATTGATGACCAATCCCAGTCCCTCCCGACTTAATGTATACAACACAGCTGCATGAATGATCTGTGACATTGCTTTCTTGGGCCGATCCAAAGAAAACAAAGTGCTACCAGTCAGGACCCCTTCTGTGTCCACCCACAATATCTTTTCAGCTTTCAAATGGCCCGATGTGAGGAGTTTATGGCTATTTGTTGAATACTGTGCAAACAGAAAGCTGAGCCTCTGATGCAACATGTGACAACCTATTAACCTTATGGCATTTGTGTTGTTTTGTTTCTTTTTAGCTCAATATCTTGCTCAGTAATTGTACAAATAGACATTTTGCATGTCAGAATGTTTTGGGGGCTTGAAGCATGATCTAGTAAACACTGAATGCAGTAACTTAGATAATAACTAACCTGCTTTGTGAAAAGTCTGATTTAACACTGAACAGAGCTGATGGGAAGATTCAGGGAAAGAACTGATGACAACTCTGCCTATTAGTTTGGACTCTCGGCACAGTACATGAAATGTGCATGCTGTAAATCCTTCACTACATTGCTCTATATCCACAGCTGACACCAGCTGAAGATCCCTACCTGTCTAGAAATGTCTCTCCGCTCTTCTTGTTTCAATAACCAAGTCCCTTGGTAGACATTTGAAAAGGTGTGGGCAGCTAAAGCATTCTGTCTCTGGGGCTTTTGGAGAAGAAAGAGTTCAAGAGGTCAGAGATACGTGCTATTTTCCCACCGGTGCAACACTCAGGATCTGTCAGAGCCGTGTGTCAGGGAATGACAGCAAAAAGAAGGACGGCAAGAGAAGTAGATCAGGCAGACAAAGGCCAGACTTCACAGCAAAAGCTTGAGATCAATGGATCGCCGGGGTACGCACTCTGCACCCGCAAACACCTGCACACAAACAAATGTACAGCACACACACCAAGAACCATCTTGCTCAGATTGACCTATTTGGCGCCTGTCAAAGCCTTGAAAAAGACAACATAAACATTTTAAGATGGTCAGAATCTCACATAAATAAATAACTTCCACCTCCATAAATTGTGGCGTACGTATAGGGCTCACCTCAACAATCCCTGTCCCCATGCTTGTCATGTTGACGAATGGATGTGGGTGAGTGTCAATTAAAATGAAATCCTATCTGTGGAGCTGAACGAGGACACATTCATTTGGTGAAACACACAAACCACAGTTCCAGAGACCATTTCAGCCCAGAGACGGGATGATCCACACGCTGGGCCTTAAATGTGCAATGCATCAAACGGACAACGTTATCACTGACTCCACCCCCTCAAAAACTTCAACATGATTAATTAGAATTAATTAATGAAATGCTATGTGTTAGCTAATTCATCATATGAATTTTTTAGAATCCATCATCAAATTGTAGCCAGCTGTACTTTTTTTTTTTTCCTCTCTCTGTTTTGAAGAAATGTGCTTGATCAGCAAGTTGTAATTTGTGTGTTTTCCCTGAATCACTAGAGATGACTTCCAGACTGTTGATGGTAAACAATTGGGTTTTAGACTTTGTGGGATTTTTACTAAATTAGTAAATTACTTGAGAAAATCTGTTTTCAATAGCGCTATGGCCGCTAATTTCTTTTACGGTACATTTGACAAAATATATTGATCTCTGATTGACATATTGTAACCTTGTCGAATGTGGTATCCATGTCAATTTGTGCTGATTAAAAATATAAGGATTTCCAGTACTGTGCAATAGTTTTAAGACATTATTAATTTTCTTGTATTGAGCTTCAAAGGAGCCTGACTTTTATTTAATGCTTTTAGTTAGTTCTGAACATACGTAGTTTTCCAGACTGTCTGACAGATGGCTGCTTTTTTGCTAATTTTTAAGTCTATTTCTTAGAGCTGATCATTTTTAGAAAAATGTTCCTCTTACTACTTACTTTGTTCAGTAATTTATTTTTAGTTACAATAAAATAAATGGTAAATACACTGTATTCTATTGGCAAAACAGGCTTTTTGAAGTGAAACAAGTGGTATGTCCCTTGCCACTGAGGGATTTGTACAGTGAATGTTTGTAGTTTTTTGAGATGAGTGTTTATCTGGACTAAACTTGAACAATGAATGCATGTAGACCTTAAAGTTAATGATGTAAAATACTGCTTAGAGCCGTACTCTGTATAAGAACAGTGATGGTTATTTTACTTTGTTCTTTTTTGGTTGTTACAGGCAGCACAAGTGACAAATTCTGGTGAGACGAGGGAACAATTTTATCCATAGTCAGACACAATAGCGAAGCCAGTGGGTGGCCAATGGTGGCCTTGGCCACCAAAGAGTAATATTTGACCACCCCAAGGGCTATCACAATTATTTGAGGCGACTATATTTTTAAGCAAAATAAAAAGTGAAAAGCATAGTTTTCTCAAATAATTGGGGTGGCCGCATTACACACATACACCTTTCCCACCCACATGTTGATGGTGTTGGACAAGGGAGTTGAACTGGCTATCTTCCGATCACAGTCCCACCTTCAATAACCTCTGTGCCACCACTCCCCTTCAACATACATTATATATATTATTCATTTATTTATTTATGTGTGCTTATGTGTGTGCATGTGTCATAGCCATGTTTGATTTTGATGTGGCAATCCAATTGTTGATAGGAACTTTTCTTATGCCTACTGTAGATGCAACCACCCACTTAAATGAAAGCAGGTGTGTTGATTATTTTTGAAGTGATCATGCTCACAACACACATACTGATGAAGGGTGTTTCCAATTTCCCCTCTTCTCTCCACAACGGGGGACAACGATACGACAAGCAAGAGCAATGACCCCATTTGGGACTGCAGCTATTCTTCATGATACAAACCCATTACCAATATGATTGAGACCAACTGAGTTGTGGTAGAAGTCAGTATCTATGCCTCATTACCCCAATTAATGGCAATTCTTATTGCAAAAGCAAAAATCATAAGGATAGAAGTCAATACCTTTGCCATTCTTATTATAATGGCCTTTAATGTTGATCAGTGGTGATATGCACAGGGAAAACTTAAGAGCTTGACACTGAAGGACATCAATGTTGCATTATAGGTAATTAAAAAGAGTGCTTATCAGCCATTGCTACTAAACAGGAGAAAGTGAGCCAGGGCCAGTATATAATTTGTGTCATTAATTTTCATTACCAAGTGTTTATTAACCTTTTTATCATATGTTGTCCCAATGGAAGGGCCTTGTTGTGTTTTTATGCGTGTGTGTTTGTGTATCTCCCAGCATTCTTCACCTCCTACAGAATTTTCCTATCAAGGGAAATTTCACGCACAGTCCAGGGGATCGTAAATGTTCATGTTCGTAATACACAGCGCATTCATCAGCAACAGGAAGATGCACAGCATTAGCAGGCGGTCCAATGAAGGAAATATTATGGCTCGTAATTAAATTTGAAATTAAGTGATATTTCATCTTTCTCATTAATTAGAAAAGAGGTCTTCTGTGATATAATTATTTATTTATGGCAATAGCAGAGGACAGTCATAATCCTCTCAGGGATGTCAGGTGCTTCACTTTAGGTAAAGCTGTGTCAGGAATTATTATTACACATCTTTTTGTGTTATGTTGCATGCACTAATCTAATGATTAACACATCTGAAAAGAAATTCGGGTCATTTTTGAAGTGATGTTTGTCAAACAGTTATCAATAGTTCCTTAACAGATGTGTAGTATGGAGAAAAAAGGAACAAGTCTTCCTCCAGGCTAGACTAATAGCTAGCCAAATGAGGGCCAAGTTTTACATTTTTAAGTTTATAAAACTACAATTTTTCTGAAATGTCAAACAGGTGCAAAAGAACACTAATCTATTTACTAATAGATCTTTACATTTTTGCATGACACGTTTGTTTAGTTTGTTACTGTTTGTTCAGTACACATTCATTCATACAGTAACTTTTGCCATAGTATTAGTGTTGTGAAAGATAAACCTAATATGACTGGATACCCAGTTTGACAAGCTATCTATATGCCTGCGTCTGTAGCAGCAATATAAATCAATAGCAACCAGCCACAAATCTTGAGATGAATCGGTTGAAGAGACATGGACCGGGTATCGCGAGACTAGCAATACACTGACAGTGTGTCTCTAAAATAACAGGAGAGCTGGGAATGCCTGTGAAGCTATTCTCACGCATGCTCTGTAGCTCAACAAGACTGAAGACGAGAATGGATGTACATAGTAGCTGCGCTAGCGAGTCACAGCAAAAGATTTTCAATACATAAGCCAGACAAAAATCTAAAGTTTGGAACATTTTCAGATTTTACAAGGAGGACGGGAAACTTGACAAAAGTCACACCATTTGTAAGCTATGCAGAGCATCTCTGAAGTACACTGGTAGCACAACAAACCTTGACCAACATGCAATGAGAAAACACAGAGAGGAGTATGGCAAACTTCTCAAGTCCCGTAACAACAAGTAGGAGCACGCAGCTGCCACACAAAGGGCAATGGGTAATGTTATCACTAACTTTTATGGGCAACTCGGCCACAATTCATCACAAGCTAAGGATATAACGGCATCAATAACCCATTTTATCTCTAAGGGCTTATGTCCTTACAATACAGTGGAGGTGGAAGGATTTCAGGACTTGATTCATATGTTAGAGCCCAGATATAAGATTCTGCCATTGGTAATTGTTTTTTATTTCAGATGATAAACCTGTGTTTTGTTGTTGTTGTTTTTTTAAAAAGGAAATGTCCCCCTGGACCAGCTGTTGGGAGGAAACTTTGCATTAATGTGGCAACTAGATTTGTAAGGGACCAGGCCAATGAAGAAGTCAAGAGGTACAGAGAGAATGATCCTTTGCCCCTGAAAAAATCCCCACTACAGTGGAGGAAAGAGCAACAGGACTTGCCACTGCTGTCATCTATAGTTAAAAGGTATAATTGAAAGTTGAATTGAATCGTATCGCTCTTGCACTGTACCAAATTGTATCAAGTCGTTCTGTTTTTAAAATATGTCATTTTTTTAATTGAATCATAACCTTTGTATCTAGATGTGTATTGAATTGTCTATCGCACAGAGATGTGCAACACTAAATAATATTGGTCTTTATTTGGCAAGCTATTAGCCTAGCCCTTGGGGTTTGCAACCTGCGGCTCTGGAGCCACATGCGACTATTTGGTCCATCTGCAGTGGCTCTGTTTTGACCAAAACTAACATCAAACTGAAGTTTATTGGTTGTTGTACCAACAACAAGAAATGGCTAGTTTTAACAGTTTTCCGGTCATTTCTTTTGCCAACATGTAAATTATAGTACTAACACAAGAAGTAAAATGTATTGATTGCATCATGCTAGTAGTTTGTTAGCCACTTTGTTTAGTTCACTTCCAGTCTTATGGTGTGAGCTTTTTCTCAAATCCACCAAATGTTTTTTTGGGGGGGAATACCTTTAAGGCAAGTCACCGAGTAGAAATATGGTTAGTCAACTTGATAACAATAAAAGTGGGAGTGGTGGCACAGAGACCAGTGGCGTTTAAACCCCAAAATACATTACGGCAAGACTGGTTCGTCCCAAAGATCCAGTCCCCCGGAACAAACAGAGTAATATTGTGTATGTTGTTCAGTGTCAGGAGGGCTGTGGTCAGTCTTACGTCGGGGAAACTAAACAGCCACTGGCCAAAAGGATGGACCAGCACAGAAGATCAACATCATCAGGCCAGGATTCTGCGGTCTTCACTCATCTCCAGGCCAGCAGTCACTCTTTCAGGGATGAAGATGTTCACATCCTGGACAGAGAGGAACGATGGTTTGAGAGAGGAGTAAAGGAGGCCATCTTTGTGAAAAGAAATCGTCCATCGTTAAACAGAGGTGGAGGCCTCCGGGTTCAACTGTCCCCCTCTTACAATGCTGTGATTGCTAGTATCACTCAGCCTCCTGTAAATAGTAAACAGCCATCAGTGTGCTAATGATCCATTGTTAGGCTGATGGTCCTTCTTGACCATGTGATCAGCTGGTTTTGGTTGTCAGCAGCAAAACTGGTTGATCCACTCTGAGAAGGTGCTATTTATAAGATTGAGCTGAATACAGCTCCTCAGACTGAGGAAGTCTTTTGGATGAGAGACAAAACGTTTCTAATTTTTTTTTGTTTGTTTTGCTTTGTTTTGGTTTTTGAATGTCCAGAGGACCAGATTGAACTTTTTTGGATTTTTCTACCTGGATTATTGAGCATGCATCAGGATACAGTAAAACACAGTTTTAGCAGGTTTTGTGGCTCCATAGACATTTTATTTAGAGTGCAAATGGGCAGAAATTGCTCTTTTGATCATGCAGGTTGCAGAACCCCTAGCCTGAAACATTATTTATGCCTTTTCCAACATACTACTGTATGTTCAATGACTGATGTCACAACTAATATGGTACTAAACAGTGATTCAAAAATGGCTTAAAAAATTATCTGACTGTCTCTTTAAGGCATTTAGGTTTTGCATCACAGTTACAAGATTGGTAAGATTTATTTGAAGCAGTAGCCAGCATCAAGTGGGTCATTTCAAATATGGTAACCTATATGGTAATAAAAAAAAAAAAAAAAATAAATCATTCAAAGTGCATGATTGAACTGCAGTGATCTGGCTGCAATGATTTTTGACTTAACCTTCTTGTGCATTTTCAAAAGAAGCTCGTCCTTTGTCATCACAGCAACACCTTGTTAAAGATGCACAAAGCTATGGATAGTAGCCTGTAATGGATTAGCAACACAATCTCTCATTCCAGTACCATACATTCTGAGGAATGTCAAGAGGGGATGTGGAGAATAAATACCTTTGCTCAGATACATGGATACCAGCGCCACCCCAGTCACCTGGTCTTAACTTTGATCAGTAATTTTCTAGTAACGAGATTTCTCTGATTTCATTAAATAGTCATTTCGCACCTGGAAGCCCAAGGCTTTGCTGAGATCAATGATCTAATCACGTTACCGTTAAGCCAATTCGCTTGAAAGTCCTTTGTGATATCCTTTTACTGTTATAATGACTTCGTTCAGATTAAGCAGGTTTTAGGAGCCAGGGATTAAGGGACACATTCATTGAGGTGGGAACCCCCCCCCCCCCCACTGAATAATTTATGGCAAAGAATGGGAAAGGATTAACAAGCGCCATGTGCTGGTCAGTTATTAGAACAGAGACCTCAGGACAGGGGAGATGCCACTGAACTTTATATACCCCTGATTTAAACCCCCAAATAAAAAAATAACATCTTATTATGCTGAGAGCATCTCAAAGCTATTATTTGCTACTGCTGATTCACAAATCACAATTTTCTGCTCTCTAAAAGAGCAGGAAGTGAAGTGAGCACTGAAACAGAGTGAGTCAACAATAATAACCAGTAACCACTGAGAATAATTGACTAAGGTTATTAAGTAGTGGGTGATGATTGCCTGACTCACTGAGAGAACCACAACATCTCATTTGCACATTTAGCTTTTTATTATCCACATGTGTGCCCTCCTGGCAGGTGCTAAAGGTGCACTGATTAAAACTAAAAATTAATAACATTCCTAACTTTTTTACTGCTTCGTAATTGTTTTAGCGAGTACTAAATTTAAATTCAAATGTGCTTCTTTTTTTTTCTTCTTTCTTTTACGGGCAACCTGCACTGTTCCTAACATTTATGAATTTGTGGAGCTGCCATATTCCTCGTGCAAACAAAGTATGTGCTTGTTTGGCAACATGTGTTTCCTCAAACTACCTCATACGCGGCTGGCACGGAAAAGAAAACATGTAAATAAACATAATGGAATGCCGCAGAGTCACATCTGCTTGTGAAAAGGAATAATTCTGCTGGCATTAGCCCCACGCCTGTAGCTTTGTGAAGGCTCTAAAAATGTTAATTATGAATTGGAGACATGTGGCTGAATTCAATCCAAACATATTCTTCCCCGCTCTCTCCTGCTTGATTTTCTAGCTATTTTTCTTTTGCTCTGTTTTATTTCTATGCCGGAGTAATCTTCCTCGGGCCCCTCAATTATTATCCATGGGCAGAGGGAGCCATTTGCCTTTGCCTGAAAACCATGAATAGCAATAGCAGTGCCTCAAAAACACATTACCAAACACAATAAGAGCAGACACTGCTGCTTTAACATGCGAGGCCACTAACTCACAGCGTTATAAACACATATTTAATTTTAAGCAAAGTTTATTCTCTGTCATGGCTGTTGGCGCTCTTTTCACATCATGAAATACATGTGTTTTCCTTTTAAGAGTCATTTTTTTTTAATGTACGTAACTGACTGGAGTGGAAGTGACAGATTTATTAAATAAGATACAAACACTGATACACCCCTTCTGGTGGAATGTTTTATAGAGCCTTTTTTTTTTTTCATGCGCTCGCTGTTTGCAGATAAATTGCAGTTCTGTTGGCCTGAGGACAGTGAAGCAGAAGTTTTATTGGTTCACCTGCGGTGCCTGAAAAAAGCCTGTGGTGTTGCTGTTGCAGTGTCAGTGACAAATGGCTGAGTCATCATGTTCTGACTAAATGCAACTGAAAGAGGACGATAGTATGGAAGAAGACCTGAGAGCGGCATCTCTTTCACACACCTTTTTCTAGTAAAAGAGTCCAAACGTGGCCCCTGGCTGGGCAGGAAGTGAGGCTCATGAGCACTCTGACAGGGATCTGACTTTGTCTGATCATGTGAGAAAGCTTAACATGTTGAAATGAATCATAATTACCATGTTTGTGGTAATTATGAACCTTCCATCCAACTAACCAGCCATCATCCAATTATCCTACCATCCATCCATCCATCATCCAACCAACCAGCCATCATCCAACTATCCAACCAACCAGCCATCATCCAACCAACCAGCCATCATCCAACTATCCAACCATCGATCCATCCATCATCCAACCAACCAGCCATCATCCAACTATCCAACCATCCATCCTGCAATCAAACCAACCAACCATCATCTATCCACCCACCCACTAATCCATCCAACCAACCATCCATCATCCAACTATCTAACCATCCATCCATCCACCCATCCACCCATCCATCCATCCATCCATCCATCCAACTATCCAACTAACTATTCATCCATCCATCCATCCACCCACCCACAAATCATCTAACCAACCAATCAACCATCTATCCATCCAACAACCAACCAAACATCCATCCATCCAACTAACCATCCATCCAACCATCATCCATCACCCACCCACAAATCCATCCAACTAACCAACCAACCATCCATCATCCAATTATACAACCAACCATTCATCATCCAGTTATACAAAGTACAACCAACCATCCATCCATTCATCCAACCAACAAACCAACCAACTATCCATCCAACTATCGAACCATCTATCCATCTACCCACTCACAAATCCATCCAACAAACCATCCATCCAACCAACCATCCATCCAACCAACCATCCAGCCATCTATCCAGGTAATCATCCATCCATCCATCCATTCATCCATCCATCCATCCATCCATCCAACCAAAATAACCAACCAACCATTCAACCAAC
>NW_023618572.1:109405-121479 GCF_014905685.2 Nematolebias whitei
ATATGTATATATACATATACATATACATATATATATATATATATATATATATGTATATGTATATATATATATATATGTATATATATATATATATGTATGTGTATGTGTATATATATATATATATATATGTATGTGTATGTATATATGTATATATATATATATGTATGTATATGTGTATATATATGAATGTTTCTGTTCAGTTCCCTGAGATGACTTCTGTTCTGACTTGGCGCTGTATAAATAAACAGAATTAAAAACTGAATTGTATGCAAAGTAAGTGAAAAACCGTTTTATTAACATATTTATTATTAACTTGCCCAGACATTTGTACTTGTCCCTGTTGAAAGTTTTTATTACTGCTGAGTTTGGCTCCGCTCTGAATAGTAAACTCAGCACAAAACAAACTGCACACATGTTCAAATGTCTTAAGATTCTGCCCACAATGATACAATTCAGAATTGTACACAATGCCACATTCTTACATACACACAACCTTGTGTGTTGTGTAGCAGGTGTTTGCGTGTGACTACATCTGTACTGTCAAGTGCCCAGCCATATACATTTATCAATATTAAGCATCAGTACAGCATATGGTACTCGCTCAGAGCATATTTAATATATTGACATCCTCACACCTGCAGCCTTGATGATAAGCTCATTCATGAGATTGTCATTCCAGAGGTAACAATCCTGTCGTGCATCTGAAAATGGCCTGAATATGATGCAACATATGGAAGATGGGTGTTAATCCTAAACACACACATATGCAGTAGAGGAGGCGGTTTATGGAAATGCACGTTCAGCTCTGATGACATCACCGTCCTGGTTGTGTTGGGTCTGCTTTTTCCATAGGCTGCCCTCTGTTGCTGCGGAGAATTGATGACCAATCCCAGTCCCTCCCGACTTAATGTATACAACACAGCTGCATGAATGATCTGT
Source organism: Nematolebias whitei (assembly GCF_014905685.2). NCBI lineage: Eukaryota > Metazoa > Chordata > Actinopteri > Cyprinodontiformes > Rivulidae > Nematolebias > Nematolebias whitei. Next base: position 110,345 of record NW_023618572.1, read on the forward strand.
GACATTGCTTTCTTGGGCCGATCCAAAGAAAACAATATGCTACCAGTCAGGACCCCTTCTGTGTCCACCCACAATATCTTTTCAGCTTTCAAATGGCCCGATGTGAGGAGTTTATGGCTATTTGTTGAATACTGTGCAAACAGAAAGCTGAGCCTCTGATACAACATGTGACAACCTATTAACCTTATTGCATTTGTGTTGTTTTGTTTCTTTTTAGCTCAATATCTTGCTCAATAATTGTACAAATAGACATTTTGCATGTCAGTATGTTTTTGGGGCTTGAAGCATGATCTAGTAAACACTGAATGCAGTAACTTAGATAATAACTAACCTGCTTTGTGAAAAGTCTGATTTAACACTGATTAGAGCTGATGGGAAGATTCAGGGAAAGAACTGATGACAACTCTGCCTATTAGTTTGGACTCTCGGCACAGTACATGAAATGTGCATGCTGTAAATCCTTCACTACATTGCTCTATATCCACAGCTGACACCAGCTGAAGATCCCTACCTGTCAAGAAATGGCTCTCCGCTCTTCTTGTTTCAATAACCAAGTCCCTTGGTAGACATTTGAAAAGGTGTGGGCAGCTAAAGCATTCTGTCTCTGGGGCTTTTGGAGAAGAAAGAGTTCAAGAGGTCAGAGATACGTGCTATTTTCCCACCGGTGCAACACTCAGGATCTGTCAGAGCCGTGTGTCAGGGAATGACAGCAAAAAGAAGGACGGCAAGAGAAGTAGATCAGGCAGACAAAGGCCAGACTTCACAGCAAAAGCTTGAGATCAATGGATCGCCGGGGTACGCACCCTGCACCCGCAAACACCTGCACACAAACAAATGTACAGCACACACACCAAGAACCATCTTGCTCAGATTGACCTATTTGGCGCCTGTCAAAGCCTTGAAAAAGACAACATAAACATTTTAAGATGGTCAGAATCTCACATAAATAACTAACTTCCACCTCCATAAATTGTGGCGTACGTATAGGGCTCACCTCAACAATCCCTGTCCCCATGGTTGTCATGTTGACGAATGGATGTGGGTGAGTGTCAATTAAAATGAAATCCTATCTGTGGAGCTGAACGAGGACACATTCATTTGGTGAAACACACAAACCACAGTTCCAGAGACCATTTCAGCCCAGAGACGGGATGATCCGCACGCTGGGCCTTAAATGTGCAATGCATCAAACGGACAACGTTATCACTGACTACACCCCCTCAAAAACTTCAACATGATTAATTAGAATTAATTAATGAAATGCTATGTGTTAGCTAATTCATCATATGAATTTTTTAGAATCCATCATCAAATTGTAGCCAGCTGTACTTTTTTTTTTTTCCTCTCTCTGTTTTGAAGAAATGTGCTTGATCAGCAAGTTGTAATTTGTGTGTTTTCCCTGAATCACTAGAGATGACTTCCAGACTGTTGATGGTAAACAATTGGGTTTTAGACTTTGTGGAATTTTTACTAAATTAGTAAATTACTTGAGAAAATCTGTTTTCAATAGCGCTATGACCGCTAATTTCTTTTACGGAACATTTGACAAAATATATTGATCTCTGATTGACATATTGTAACCTTGTCGAATGTGGTATCCATGTCAATTTGTGCTGATTAAAAATGTAAGGATTTCCAGTACTGTGCAATAGTTTTAAGACATTATTAATTTTCTTGTATTGAGCTTCAAAGGAGCCTGACTTTTATTTAATGCTTTTAGTTAGTTCTGAACATACGTAGTTTTCCAGACTGTCTGACAGATGGCTGCTTTTTTGCTAATTTTTAAGTCTATTTCTTAGAGCTGATCATTTTTAGAAAAATGTTCCTCTTACTACTTACTTTGTTCAGTAATTTTATTTTAGTTACAATAAAATAAATGGTAAATATACTGTATTCTATTGGCAAAACAGGCTTTTTGAAGTGAAACAAGTGGTATGTCCCTTGCCACTGAGGGATTTGTACAGTGAATGTTTGTAGTTTTGGAGATGAGTGTTTATCTGGACTAAACTTGAACAATGAATGCATGTAGACATTAAAGTTAATGGTGTAAAATACTGCTTAGAGCCGTACTCTGTATAAGAACAGTGATGATTATTTTACTTTGTTCTTTTTTGGTTGTTACAGGCAGCACAAGTGACAAATTCTGGTGAGACGAGGGAACAATTTTATCCATAGTCAGACACAATAGCGAAGCCAGTGAGTGGCCAATGGTGGCCTTGGCCACCATAGAGTAATATTTGACCACCCCAAGGGCTATCACAATTATTTGAGGCGACTATATTTTTAAGCAAAATAAAAAGTGAAAAGCATAGTTTTCTCAAATAATTGGGGTGGCCGCATTACACACATACACCTTTCCCACCCACATGTTGATGGTGTTGGACAAGGGAGTTGAACTGGCTATCTTCCGATCACAGTCCCACCTTCAATAACCTCTGTGCCACCACTCCCCTTCAACATACATTATATATATTATTCATTTATTTATTTATGTGTGCTTATGTGTGAGCATGTGTCATAGCCATGTTTGATTTTGATGTGGCAATCCAATTGTTGATAGGAACTTTTCTTATGCCTACTGTAGATGCAACCACCCACTTAAATGAAAGCAGGTGTGTTGATTATTTTTGAAGTTATCATGCTCACAACACACATACTGATGAAGGGTGTTTCCAATTTCCCCTCTTCTCTCCACAACGGGGGACAACGATACGACAAGCATACAAGAGCAATGACCCCATTTGGGACTGCAGCTATTCTTCATGATACAAACCCATTACCAATATGATTGAGACCAACTGAGTTGTGGTAGAAGTCAGTATCTATGCCTCATTACCCCAATTAATGACAATTCTTATTGCAAAAGCAAAAATCATAAGGATAGAAGTCAATACCTTTGCCATTCTTATTATAATGGCCTTTAATGTTGATCAGTGGTGATATGCACAGGGAAAACTTTAGAGCTTGACACTGAAGGACATCAATGTTGCATTATAGGTAATTAAAAAGAGTGCTTATCAGCCATTGCTACTAAACAGGAGAAAGTGAGCCAGGGCCAGTATATAATTTGTGTCATTAATTTTCATTACCAAGTGTTTATTAACCTTTTTATCATATGTTGTCCCAATGGAAGGCCCTTGTTGTGTTTTTATGCGTGTGTGTTTGTGTATCTCCTAGCATTCTTCACCTCCTACAGAATTTTCCTATCAAGGGAAATTTCACGCACAGTCCAGGGGATCGTAAATGTTCATGTTCGTAATACACAGCGCATTCATCAGCAACAGGAAGATGCACAGCATTAGCAGGCGGTCCAATGAAGGAAATATTATGGCTCGTAATTAAATTTGAAATTAAGTGATATTTCATCTTTCTCATTAATTAGAAAAGAGGTCTTCTGTGATATAATTATTTATTTATGGCAATAGCAGAGGACAGTCATAATCCTCTCAGGGATGTCAGGTGCTTCACTTTAGGTAAAGCTGTGTCAGGAATTAATATTACACATCTTTTTGTGTTATGTTGCATGCACTAATCTAATAATTAACACATCTGAAAAGAAATTCGGGTCATTTTTGAAGTGATGTTTGTCAAACAGTTATCAATAGTTAGTTCCTTAACAGATGTGTAGTATAGAGAAAAAGGGAACAAGTCTTCCTCCAGGCTAGACTAATAGCTAGCCAAATGAGGGCCAAGTTTTACATTTTTAAGTTTATAAAACTACAATTTTTCTGAAATGTCAAACAGGTGCAAAAGAACACTAATCTATTTACTAATAGATTTTTACATTTTTGCATGACACGTTTGTTTATTTTGTTACTGTTTGTTCAGTACACATTCATTCATATAGTAACTTTTGCCATAGTATTAGGGTTGTGAAAGATAAACCAATATGACTGGATATCCAGTTTGACAAGCTATCTATATGCCTGCGTCTGTAGCAGCAATATAAATCAATAGCAACCAGCCACAAATCTTGAGATGAATCGGTTGAAGAGACATGGACCGGGTATCGCGAGACTAGCAATACACTGACAGTGTGTCTCTAAAACAACAGGAGAGCTGGGAATGCCTGTGAAGCTATTCTCACGCATACTCCGTAGCTCACCAAGACTGAAGACGAGAATGGATGTACATAGTAGCAGCGCTAGCGAGTCACAGCAAAAGATTTTCAATACATAAGCCAGACAAAAATCTAAAGTTTGGAACATTTTCAGATTTTACAAGGAGGACAGGAAACTTGACAAAAGTCACACCATTTGTAAGCTATGCAGAGCATCTCTGAAGTACACTGGTAGCACAACAAACCTTGACCAACATGCAATGAGAAAACACAGAGAGGAGTATGGCAAACTTCTCAAGTCCCGTAACAACAAGTAGGAGCACGCAGCTGCCACACAAAGGGCAATGGGTAATGTTATCACTAACTTTTATGGGCAACTCGGCCACAATTCATCACAAGCTAAGGATATAACGGCATCAATAACCCATTTTATCTCTAAGGGCTTATGTCCGTACAATACAGTGGAGGTGGAAGGATTTCAGGACTTGATTCATATGTTAGAGCCCAGATATAAGATTCTGCCATTGGTAATTGTTTTTTATTTCAGATGATAAACCTGTGTTTTGTTGTTGTTGTTTTTTTAAAAAGGAAATGTCCCCCTGGACCAGCTGTTGGGAGGAAACTTTGCATTAATGTGGCAACTAGATTTGTAAGGGACCAGGCCAATGAAGAAGTCAAGAGGTACAGAGAGAATGATCCTTTGCCCCTGAAAAAATCCCCACTACAGTGGAGGAAAGAGCAACAGGACTTGCCACTGCTGTCATCTATAGTTAAAAGGTATAATTGAAAGTTGAATCGAATCGTATCGCTCTTGCACTGTACCAAATTGTATCAAGTCGTTCTGTTTTTAAAATATGTCATTTTTTAATTGAATCGTAACCTTTGTATCTAGATGTGTATTGGATTGTCTATCGCACAGAGATGTGCAACACTAAATAATATTGGTCTTTATTTGGCAAGCTATTAGCCTAGCCCTGGGGTTTGCAACCTGCGGCTCTGGAGCCACATGCGACTATTTGGTCCATCTGCAGTGGCTCTGTTTTGACCAAAACTAACATCAAACTGAAGTTTATTGGTTGTTGTACCAACAACAAGAAATGGCTAGTTTTAACAGTTTTCCGGTCATTTCTTTTGCCAACATGTAAATTATAGTACTAACACAAGAAGTAAAATGTATTGATTGCATCATGCTAGTAGTTTGTTAGCCACTTTGTTTAGTTCACTTCCAGTCTTATGGTGTGAGCTTTTTCTCAAATCCACCAAATGTTTTTTTTGGGGGGGAATACCTTTAAGGCAAGTCACCGAGTAGAAATATGGTGAGTCAACTTGATAACAATAAAAGTGGGAGTGGTGGCACAGAGATTAGAGAAGGTGGGCCTGTGATCGGAAGATCGCCGGTTCAAGGCTCGGTACCGACAACATAAAAAAATTGTGGGTGGGGTAGGTGAAGCACCCACACCTGCCCCCACCCTCATTCGTCCCACTCTGGGCCCTTGAACAAGGCCTTTAACCCCCATCATCTGCTCTTCCGGATGTCCTAGATTGCAGCTCTCTGATCCACACAGAGGGCTGTGGTAGCATGGTGGTCTGTGGTTGCGTCAGGAAGGGCAACCAGCGTAAAAACAATTGCCAAGTCTTGGTGCGACTTAGTTCGCTGTGGCGACCCCTAACGCAGGGAGCAGCCGAAAGAAGAAGAAGAAAAATAAAATAACAAAATTTGATAACAATAAAAATTAAAGAAAAAAAGTAAAATGAAATGGAAGTATTTATTTTCATTTTAAAATTCAATTACTTATCCAACAAACTGGACTAATTTTTAACTTTATGCTTTATTACTCCATAATAGGATACTTTATGAATTGTTTCCACAATTAAAAACAAAACTCACATAAGCCTCCATACTTGTGTTAGAATTTTTATAAAATTGATTTAAAAAAAATATATATATATATATATATATTTTTTTTTTTTCTTTACATAAATCCAGTCTTTTCTTTGGCCCTAAATTATAAAAAAATATCTATAAATATTAATAATAATTTGATATTTTATTTTTATAATATCACACCTACTGGCTGGAAAAGCCCCTTCCAACAGGCTTGAAGTGGGCCATGGACCACCAGTTGATAATACAGTATAACACATGTTTCCAAATATCTGGCGTCTGTACTCATCCCTTTAGTTGGCAGCTCAGAACACCACATACAGAACACCATGGACTTTGTGGATAAGGTGAGGGATGTCCTCATGGAGACTGATGAAACAATGGTCTCTTTTGATGTCACATCACTCTTTACGTGCATTCCTGTTGATGATGCAGTAGAGGTGGTCAGTTTAAGATTAAAATCAGACACCACTCTGAGCAGCAGGACCACGCTTTCCACAGAACAACTGTGTCAACTCTTGAAACTGTGCCTGCAGTCAACCTACTTCACATATGGGGAGCAATATTATAGGCAGAAACATGGGTGTGCTATGGGGTCTCCAGTTTCTCCTATTGTTGCCAACCTGTACATGGAGGAGGTAGAAAAGAGAGCCTTGACATACTTTTCAGGGACACCACCAAGTCATTGGTTCAGGTATGTTGACGACACGTGGGTTAAAATTAAATCTCAGGAAGTCCAACATTTTACTGATCACATCAACTCTGTGGATAAATACATGAAGTTCACACGAGAAGATGAAAAAAATGGCAGGTTGGCTTTCTTGGACTGTGAGGTCTCAGTCTCTGATAGAGGACATTTTCAAACTGAGGTGTACCGCAAACCCACCCACACAAACCAGTATTTGCAGTTTGACTCCCATCACCCTTTGGAGCACAAGTTAGGAGTCATCAGGACTCTGTACTACAGAGCAGACAGCGTCCCCATTAACTCAGGAGCCAGGCAGAAGGAGAAATCCCACACAAGACAGGCTTTAGGACAATGTGGATATCCTAACTGGGCCTTTCTGAAAGCAGAGAAGAAACCCAAACAGGACTCCAGTCAGCCATCAGGTGAAAAGGAAGAACCCAGACCCAGACCAGTGGTCATTCCGTATGTTGAGGGAGTTTCAGAGAAACTGAGATGTTTATTTTCTAAACACAATGTCCCAGTGGCGTTTAAACCCCAAAATACATTACGGCAAAGACTGGTTCATCCCAAAGATCCAGTCCCCCGGCAAAAACAGAATAATGTTGTGTATGCTGTTCAGTGTCAGGAGGGCTGTGATCAGTCTTACATCGGGGAAACTAAACAGCCACTGGCCAAAAGGATGGACCAGCACAGAAGATCAACATCATCAGGCCAGGACTCTGTGGTCTACACTCATCTCCAGGCCAGCGGTCACTCTTTCAGGGATGAAGATGTTCACATCCTGGATAGAGAGGAATGATGGTTTGAGAGAGGAGTAAAGGAGGCCATCTTTGTGAAAATAAATCGTCCATCATTAAACAGGGGTGGAGGCCTCCGGGTTCAACTGTCCCCCTCTTACAATGCTGTGATTGCTAGTATCACTCAGCCTCCTGTGAATAGCAAACAGCCATCAGTGTGCTAATGATCCATTGTTAGGCTGATGGTCCTTCTTGAGCATGTGATCAGCTGGTTTTGGTTGTCAGCAGCAAAACTGGTTGATCCACTCTGAGAAGGTGCTATTTATAAGATTGAGCTGAATACAGCTCCTCAGACTGAGGAAGTCTTTTGGATGAGAGACAAAACGTTTCTAATTTTTTTTTGTTTGTTTTGCTTTGTTTTGGTTTTTGAATGTCCAGAGGACCAGATTGAACTTTTTTGGATTTTTCTACCTGGATTATTGAGCATGCATCAGGATACAGTAAAACACAGTTTTAGCAGGTTTTGTGGCTCCATAGACATTTTATTTAGAGTGCAAATGGGCAGAAATTGCTCTTTTGATCATGCAGGTTGCAGAACCCCTAGCCTGAAACATTATTTATGCCTTTTCCAACATACTACTGTATGTCCAATGACTGATGTCACAGCTAATAAGGTGATTCAAAAATTACATTAAAAAAAATGATCGGACTATCTCTTTAAGGCATTTAGGTTTTGCATCACAGTTACAAGATTGGTAAGATTTATTTGAAGCAGTAGCCAGCATCAAGTGGGTCATTTCAAATATGGTAACCTATATGGTACTAAATAAATAAATAAATAAATCATTCAAAGTGCATGATTGAACTGCAGTAATCTGGCTGCAATGATTTTTGACTTAACCTTCTTGTGCATTTTCAAAAGAAGCTCGTCCTTTGTCATCACAGCAACACCTTGTTAAAGATGCACAAAGCTATGGATAGTAGCCTGTAATGGATTAGCAACACAATCTCTCATTCCAGTACCATACATTCTGAGGAATGTCAAGAGGGGATGTGGAGAATAAATACCTTTGCTCAGATACATGGATACCAGTGCCACCCCAGTCACCTGGTCTTAACTTTGATCAGTAATTTTCTAGTAACGAGATTTCTCTGATTTCATTAAATAGTCATTTCGCACCTGGAAGCCCAAGGCTTTGCTGAGATCAATGATCTAATCACGTTACCGTTAAGCCAATTCGCTTGAAAGTCCTTTGTGATATCCTTTTACTGTTATAATGACTTCGTTCAGATTAAGCAGGTTTTAGGAGCCAGGGATTAAGGGACACATTCATTGAGGTGGGAACACCCCCCCCCCCCACTGAATAATTTATGGCAAAGAATGGGAAAGGATTAACAAGCGCCATGTGCTGGTCAGTTATTAGAACAGAGACCTCAGGACAGGGGAGATGCCACTGAACTTTATATACCCCTGATTTAAACCCCCAAATAAAAAATAACATCTTATTATGCTGAGAGCATCTCAAAGCTATTATTTGCTACTGCTGATTCACAAATCACAATTTTCTGCTCTCTAAAAGAGCAGGAAGTGAAGTGAGCACTGAAACAGAGTGAGTCAACAATAATAACCAGTAACCACTGAGAATAATTGACTAAGGTTATTAAGTAGTGGGTGATGATTGCCTGACTCACTGAGAGAACCACAACATCTCATTTGCACATTTAGCTTTTTATTATCCACATGTGTGCCCTCCTGGCAGGTGCTAAAGGTGCACTGATTAAAACTAAAAATTAATAACATTCCTAACTTTTTTACTGCTTCGTAATTGTTTTAGCGAGTACTAAATTTAAATTCAAATGTGCTTCTTTTTTTTTCTTCTTTCTTTTACGGGCAACCTGCACTGTTCCTAACATTTATGAATTTGTGGAGCTGCCATATTCCTCGTGCAAACAAAGTATGTGCTTGTTTGGCAACATGTGTTTCCTCAAACTACCTCATACGCGGCTGGCACGGAAAAGAAAACATGTAAATAAACATAATGGAATGCCGCAGAGTCACATCTGCTTGTGAAAAGGAATAATTCTGCTGGCATTAGCCCCATGCCTGTAGCTTTGTGAAGGCTCTAAAAATGTTAATTATGAATTGGAGACATGTGGCTGAATTCAATCCAAACATATTCTTCCCCGCTCTCTCCTGCTTGATTTTCTAGCTATTTTTCTTTTGCTCTGTTTTATTTCTATGCCGGAGTAATCTTCCTCGGGCCCCTCAATTATTATCCATGGGCAGAGGGAGCCATTTGCCTTTGCCTGAAAACCATGAATAGCAATAGCAGTGCCTCAAAAACACATTACCAAACACAATAAGAGCAGACACTGCTGCTTTAACATGCAAGGCCACTAACTCACAGCGTTATAAACACATATTTAATTTTAAGCAAAGTTTATTCTCTGTCATGGCTGTTGGCGCTCTTTTCACATCATGAAATACATGTGTTTTCCTTTTAAGAGTCATTTTTTTTAATGTACGTAACTGACTGGAGTGGAAGTGACAGATTTATTAAATAAGATACAAACACTGATACACCCCTTCTGGTGGAATGTTTTATAGAGCCTTTTTTTTTTTTCATGCGCTCGCTGTTTGCAGATAAATTGCAGTTCTGTTGGCCTGAGGACAGTGAAGCAGAAGTTTTATTGGTTCACCTGCGGTGCCTGAAAAAAGCCTGTGGTGTTGCTGTTGCAGTGTCAGTGACAAATGGCTGAGTCATCATGTTCTGACTAAATGCAACTGAAAGAGGACGATAGTATGGAAGAAGACCTGAGAGCGGCATCTCTTTCACACACCTTTTTCTAGTAAAAGAGTCCAAACGTGGCCCCTGGCTGGGCAGGAAGTGAGGCTCATGAGCACTCTGACAGGGATCTGACTTTGTCTGATCATGTGAGAAAGCTTAACATGTTGAAATGAATCATAATTACCATGTTTGTGGTAATTATGAACCTTCCATCCAACTAACCAGCCATCATCCAACTATCCTACCATCCATCCATCCATCATCCAACCAACCAGCCATCATCCAACTATCCAACCAACCAGCCATCATCCAACTATCCAACCATCGATCCATCCATCATCCAACCAACCAGCCATCATCCAACTATCCAACCATCCATCCTGCAATCAAACCAACCAACCATCATCTATCCACCCACCCACTAATCCATCCAACCAACCATCCATCATCCAACTATCTAACCATCCATCCATCCACCCATCCACCCATCCATCCATCCATCCATCCATCCAACTATCCAACTAACTATTCATCCATCCATCCATCCACCCACCCACAAATCATCTAACCAACCAATCAACCATCTATCCATCCAACAACCAACCAAACATCCATCCATCCAACTAACCATCCATCCAACCATCATCCATCACCCACCCACAAATCCATCCAACTAACCAACCAACCATCCATCATCCAATTATACAACCAACCATTCATCATCCAGTTATACAAAGTACAACCAACCATCCATCCATTCATCCAACCAACAAACCAACCAACTATCCATCCAACTATCGAACCATCTATCCATCTACCCACTCACAAATCCATCCAACAAACCATCCATCCAACCAACCATCCATCCAACCAACCATCCAGCCATCTATCCAGGTAATCATCCATCCATCCATCCATTCATCCATCCATCCATCCATCCATCCAACCAAAATAACCAACCAACCATTCAACCAAC
>NW_023618572.1:121579-153881 GCF_014905685.2 Nematolebias whitei
ACATACATGCTTTATAAACCCTTCCCACACTCTTGCAATGTTCTAAACTATTTAACCTATGCAATTGTAACAACATATGCATTTGTAATGTACAGCACTGCATTTTTTTTATTTTTTATTTTTTGCTTTTCAAAACTTTCTGTGCCTTCTGTTCATTGCCCTAAGATGACTTCTGTTGTGACTTGGCTCTATATATTTAAACCTAATTGAATTAATTTTCAGCAGAAAACAGCGGTTGGAAGCACTGTTTGCTTGTGGGTACTGTAGATCTTTCGACCGGCAATACAGTATAGGCTTATTGAAAGAAAACTACAAGAACTCAGCATCCGGAAGCACTGTTGGCTTCTGGGTAGTAGAGTTATTTTGACTGGACTTACTGTGTAGGCTTATTGAAAGAAAACTACAAAGTGGCGGTGCCTGTTTGAAGTATTTATTTTTGTTAACTTTTTATCTCATATGTCTCAATCACATGAGTATTATTAAAATTGACAATTGATGAAAAACTGCGAAACAGCGAGTCTGCAAAAGTCAAACCTGAAAGTAGCAAGGGACTACTGTAATTGGTTGTGTAAGGTCCATTTTAAAACTTTGCTAATAACTATTGAGTTAATCATGTTTGCCTGCTGCCTCTCAGCGAGAAGGTTGCCGGTTCATATCCCAGTCCGGGTGCCTTACTGGGTGGAGTGTGCATGTTTTTTCCGTGGTTTTCTCCGGGTAGTCCGGTTTCCTCCCACAGACCAAAAACAAGTATGTTAGACTGATTGGTAACTCTAAAAATTGTCCCTAGGTGTGAGTGAGAGAGTGAATGGTTGTTTGTCTTTTTGTTATCTCTATGTGGCCCTGCGATGGACTTGCAACCTGTCCAGGGTGTACCCTGCCCCTCGCACAGTGATTGCTGGACATGGGCACCGGCGACCCCCATGACCCAAAATGGAAGAAGCAGGTAAAAGATAATGGAAATGGATGGATGTTTTCCTGTTAGCAAAATACCACGAGAAAGATTTTAATGACTTTCCCAGAAAGCAATAACTGGATGTACATTCATAACTGATTATATTTGAGAGTGAACCTAACTCAAGACAGCTACCCCACCTACTTTAAATGTAAATGGCCTTTATTCAGTCAAATTTACTTTGGTTCGGTAGTAACTGTGTCTCATCTTCAAGAAAAACTCTGACAACTAATACAGCATGCAATATCTTGATTGAGAGTGTGTATAGTGTATTTAACAAGGTTTGACTATAATAGTAAAACTCTAGCAATAAAGTTGGAGGGTGATCTTCATTTCTTCAAGGAATGCTGGGCTTTTAAATCTTGAGTCAATTTTCATACTTTCTTCAGGAATCTACCACAAAAAAGACTGCACACTGTTGTATTACATTTGTACAGGATATGCAAGTGAACAAACCATAAACCCACCTCATACAGCCACCACCAGCTCATGTTTTTGTAATCTGGACTTGCAGTTGGACCAGTGTCCCCATCGAGACGCGGTGAAACACAAGCATTAAAATAATGTGTGGAATGGACAGGCAGACTCCAGGGCATCATGAATAAATAAGAATGCTCCAAAAACGACTATTCCTTTGTATTGCGTTGCATTTGTCAGTGGATGTAGGTGCAGGGCTGGCTTGCAAACAGATAAATAAATAAGTAAGATGTTCAAAAAGTGCAGGCTGTTGTTAAGTCTGTGGGACATGCCAGCCACACAGCAAAAACAAGACATGCAGCACAAGTGTGTTCTTTTTTATTAACCTTTGCAGCTTAAATCACATTGAAAAAGTGTCGATTTGATTCCATTGGCTCCCATCATTTTTGATAAACAACAGAATGATTATAAATACACAAACAAGCCTAACAGTGTGTAATAAATCCAATTTGCCATGCAGAAGAGAATCAATACATTTACCTGGAATCCTGTGCTAAAGCACCTTTAATCGGCAGTACAGTATGTGCTTGTTGACTTTAATTGCAGGATTGTCGAAGGCAGAAGCCGTGGGCAAACAATTGATAGTAGCCATTAGCCAATGATTAGGTGGACAGAGATGAACTTGCCCGCATTGATTGGGCCGGCTTACATTTCCGACTTTTGCGGGAGAATAAATAAATTCACCTGCAAATCTATAATGCATGACTTTATATTCATTATTTCCACCAGAGTGTCCTCGGCTCCCTGCTTTCCATCATGTACACACACACACAAACACACAAAGAGAAAGAAAAAGATGCTGGCAGCTTGTTTTGGTCAGGCATCCACGGTGTTTGTTTTGTGCCAAATTGTAACTGTTTATTCAGCCATCGGCAGCTTTCGCTAAAAGGTTTTGTTGTGAAGATTTCTAATGAGATTGTGATTTTGAAGTGAAACTGCAGGTTCCCCTACATGCTGGGCTCCAGACATGATGATATTAAGGACTTTTTTTTATCATTTCCAATTACTGAAAACTATTGTGCCATCTGAACCAAGCCTAATTTGTTTACTTCAAGAACCTTCAAATCCTTTTTTAGGTTTGAAATGAAATTCATTTACTGTATTATAGGCTTACTCCTGCCTTGAAGTAAAAAATAAATAAATATTTGGTTAAAATGAAGTGTTTCTCTCCTGTTGCGACACAGAAAATTGCCAAGTCTGACACTTTTTTTAAAGTACCCCACTGCAGTTCTTTATCATTTTGTCCATGCTTGTGTTTTTTTTATTATTATTATGTGGCAAAATATCACATGAACAAATCTTAATTAAATTCTCAAATTAACCCATTTAAAGTTTGGATTCAATCCAATTAAAAAAGGCCATAATGCTGAAATTTTGCCAACTTTACAGCTATCAAGCTAAAATTTGGTGTGATAGTAGGTGAGTTTTGTCCTCAACACATGTTCAAAGTACTTCACATGGAGTAACATTTTCATCTCAAACTAGCATTAACTGTTGGTCACCACCCTGCCTGTCTAGATTGGACCATTGCAATGGTTTATTATCTGGGTGTCCAAATACTTCTTTAAAAATTCTTCAGTTGATCCAAAATGCTGCTGCCAGAGTTTTAACTGGAGTTAGTAGGCGAGATCATATCTCTCCAGTTTTAGTTTCTCTCCATTGGCTCCCTGTCAAATCCAGAATTTAATTCAAAGTCTTACTTCTAACCTACAAAGCTCTCAACAACCTAGCTGCATCTTGTATTACAGATCTTAGTGTTCCATATTTTCCCAACAGAGCATTTTGCTTTGACTGCAGGCTTACTTGTGGTTCCTAGAGTTTTCAAGAGCAGAATGGGAGGAAGATCTTTCAGTTATCAGGCTCCTCTCTTGTGGAATCAACTTCCCTTTTCTGTCCGTGAGGCTGACACATTCTCCAGTTTATAACTGGGCTTAAGACTTTCCTTTTTGATAAATCCTATAGTTAGGGTTGGCTTCTTGTGCTGCTATAGATTTAGATTACTGGAGGACAAACTGACCTAATTTCTTAAAATGAATTGTTCCAGTTGAATAGTTTTCATTTGATATTATTTCTAAATTAACGTGATTCTTGACCTGCCATTGTGTATCTGTTCCTCTCAAACACAGCCGGTCAAAGCAGATGGTCGCTTGTCCTGAACCTGTCTCTGCTAAAAGTTTCTTCCTCATGAGGGAGTTTTTCCTTTCCACTGTCGCCTTTATGCTTGCTCAAGATGAGAGTCTGCGATGAAATTAGACTCAAAGCAGTCTGCTCTTTAGATAATTAATGTTTTTAACTTATTTTATGTATATGAATGTTTCTGTTCAGTGCCCTGAGATGACTTCTGTTGTGACTTGGTGCTATATAAATGCACCGACTTGAATTGAATCATCTGGTAAAAAAAAATTCCATGAACCACTGAACACAATAGACATTCTTCTACAACTAAGTACATTTAGAGTATAACCAATTCAAGATGGTCAACCACAGATAATTAAGCTTAGCAAGCAGAAAAACAGCTTTACTTCAAGAATTACAAGATTGCACAAGATCATTTACATTGTAATTTATCAAATCAGCTGCAACATTGTCCCTTCTCATCATAACATGTTAGTTTTAACACGGCTGACATGGAATGCAATTATTTTCATTTTCAACATTTGTTTTACCACATCTCAATGGAGCTGATCTGTTAAAAAGTTTATTATAAGACAATAAGAGATTATAAGAGAGAGGTCGGTTTACTACATTTGTCCAAAAAGTATCCATCGTTGAACTGTGTTTGGCTTGTTTGTTCATGTTCTAGCCCACATGGGTTGCCAGTAATCAAATAAAAGAGAAACGAAGCATTTGGTGTCCTCAAACCTAATTTGGTTGCTTGCAGCTCCAACCCCTTGAACCTTGACATTCCACCCCTGACTGGTACGGGCACTGGATCATTTATTTTCTTTGTCGAGACACAAGCCAGATGAGGGGACTGCAGTCCCATAGCAAGAATGTTGGAAACTCAAAACACAAATAAAAGCCAGATTAAAATGTAAACACTGTAGACCAACTGATCTATGACCCCAAAAGAACATTGGGGCCCTTTAGAGTAATAATCAGTATTGACTTCCTGGAAACATCACCACCTATTAAAAGATCCATTTTGCTTACTTCTATTAAGCCTGATCAATTAGATCAATTATTTAAACAATAATTTTAGGTGGCAGCAAGTGCTTGTCAATAATATTGTTCAAATCCACTAGAGACCAAGTCCACAGAGGCTAATATACATACCAATGTGTGAGCTATTTCTCCTGCATGCTCACAAAGAGTCTGCTGTGCTCAACAAATGGCATTAATCATGAATCATTTTCAGGTCAAAGGTCAACAAAAGTAGACAGAAGCTAAGAGGCAGATTTTAATGACAGAAAAGCATGAGGCTCTTTTTCTTTCTCTCTTTATAGTGTTTTTCCTTAGGCTTTGCTAGCTTCTAACCACGTCTCTAGAGGATTATGCAATGGTGGTTTACCACATGTCTTTTTCCAGCACCACCAGTGTAGCCCCGCTTAATGCTTCGCACAAACTATGAAGGCACACCCAGCATTAAAAACTAGTTTTCGGAGTTAAGATGGATTCCATACAATCAATTCATCTTCAGCTCTTGTTCTCTCGCTGAGTCTTGCTTTGCTTCTTCTTCAGCGTTCAGCCTGCAGCCACATGTGCTGTTTCACCGCCACTCGGCCGGGCTCCCCTCCAGCCCTCGCCGAAAATAGACCCATCTCTGGGCCTCGGAACGTTCGGCTGTTTCCTTCCTCTCATCTCGTCCACGCCTGTTTAAGGGTTCCAGCTGCTCTTTTTCTGACCACAGTTTCCATTGCTCATCACTGTTTAACTCCCAGACCCCTTCTGGAGTTCATTACCAAGGCTGACTTCCACAGATTTATCACCGTTATGACCTGCAGCAGCCAAAACACTAGCAGCTTGAATGCACTGAGTGCTGAATGAGCTGTTCTGCCTCTTTTTAAGCACAGTAAAAATCAAATACTGTGAAAAAATGAGGTCAGTGTTTATTAAAGTATATTTCAGTTACTGTATTCTCTGAGCAATTCCCAGACGCTATTGTATGTGTATGGTGCAGATGTTCTGAGAAAGACTGGATCTGCAACACTGTGAAGTGGCAGTAAAGATATCTTTGATGAGTGAACTGATAATGGGATCACTGCCATTTATTGCTTTGAACTCTTTTCATGGGTATTTCCATTCACATCTGAGAGCCAAACTGTTTGAAACTCAGAAAACACAAGTAAAAATAATCTTTCCCTTTATAGAAGGTGAGATGAGGAAGGAAACGGGGTGAGACGTTTTCCACACTTTACTACACATGCAAGCTCTCAGGACAGGGCACCAGATGGGTCCAAAATATTTTGATTACTTCACATTTATGGTTAATCAGAGAGAGTAAGACGGAGGAGGATGACTCGCTGTGGCAGCCTTGAAGAGGGAAAAGCCAAAAGTAGGAGAAGAAGCTTATTGTTTAATTACAGGGTGTTTTCCAATCGTAAAACATTATCAACAGACCAAATTTCTCTGATTTTTTTTTTAAATTCCAAACTTTAAAGGAACATCTTTATAAAATCACAAACACCAATTTAAATTAACACAGCAAAAGTAAAATAACCCTCAAAATTTGGGAATAATATTCAAATGTTTGCGCCATAAAACTAGGCTTAGAATTAAACATGCAAAGAGCTTAGCCAATTCAGACTATTGTAATGAATAGTTCACTTTAAAATTTGGATTACAAAGATGTTATGGATTCTGCCAGATTGTGAGACTAATCAGGTGTTAGGATTGTTATAGTTTTATTATTTTATGTGCTTTTTGTTTTATGCATTTTCAGCTTTTTGTGTTTATTAGTTCAGTGTTTTTCCCTTGAGATTATTCTGCTCCTGCCCTGCCCACTCTCACCTGATCCCTGTTGTCCCTTCACAGGCGTTGGTTGTTTTAGTCATTAGTTTGTGCTTACCACCTCGTGTTCTTCCCCTGTGGTGCTTTGCACTGTTCACAGTATGTTTAGGTTGCCCTTATAATTCCTGTGTTTGATTTCCGATGTTTAGTAAGTACCGTATTTTCCGCAGTAAATGTTGCACTGCCCTATAAGACGCATCAGTCCAAATATGTTTAATACAGTGTAAAAATCCATAAATATATTGCTTCGCCATATACGTCGTATCTATCATGCGTCACCGCTGACAACCTGGAAATGTGGGCCAAACCCAGAAATGTGGGCCGGTGTTGTGCCAAAAATTGATTGGCTGCCAAATGGCAGCTGAGGGGGCGTACACGGGAGGACTTTAACAAGAATTGAACAAGATGAACACTTAAAAACTGATATTTGTTTGCTTAAAATTACAGCAAAGGTGTGTCTTAGTCTAATTTTTCCTTAATAAATGCACTTTGACAGTCAAGTCAGCTGCATTTTACAAAGTCGATACGTGGAAACAGGAATACGTAGAGGGTGACTTGTGCATTTCTTCGAAAGTTAACAAGATAAACACCTAAACAATTATTTGTTAACTTGACGTTATAGTAAAGGTGCGTCTCAATTAAACTTTTACTTAATAAATGCACTTCAATGGTCAAATTAGCTGCATTTCGCCAGGGTGGCGCAGCAAAATGAAGCTGATTTGATGTTTGTTCCAGGCAGACGAAGGTTTGCCTCTATGGCAAGCTGATTGTGTCAGTAATAGCCAGTTTTACCTATTACATGATGCAACAGCATGCCATACTACTTGAGTGCCATCTAGTGGCTGAAAATGGTAGTGTTCAATATTTTCAGTCAGAATGAATGAAAACGGTCATATCTCAACCAAAAATTGGTTTATAAATGTGGAAAAAATCCATAAATATGTTGCATGGGTATATAAGTCACACGGCATGTAAATTATGCAAAAAAACTGTGACTTATAGGGCGAAAAATATGGTACTCCACTGTCTCGTTAGCTTTAACTTTTGTTAATTAAAAGTCTAAAGTTACTCCTGATTTCCTCGAGTTTTCTGTCTGCACTTTGCGTTCAGTTTTTGCCACCAATCATGACATCAGGATGCATTTTCCAGTCTAAATGACTACCGGCCAGTTGCTCTCACTCCAGTGGTGATGAAGTGTTTTGAAAAGCTGGTCTGGAGTCACATCACTTCACTCCTCCTATAAAACCTTGACCCCCACCAATTTGCCTAGTACATAAACTGAGGATGCCACGAGCACAGCCCTCCATTTTTCTATGTCCCACCTATGGAAAAAAGAGAACTACCTAAAATGTTCTTTAGTTTAGGTTAAGAGAAGTGAGACAAAAGGAAAGTCATCACAACAGATATAAAAATGAACTGGCAACTCAAGACAAACTGAGCTGCAGTCGCCCGCCAAAATGTTGCAGCGAGGATCATCTCATTTTTTTTTTAAGCTGTTACACAACAGTAGTCCCCCTGTAAGACAAACATAAATGAATATCTTTAAACCATTTGACTGATTTTCCTATTTGATCAATTTCATACATTTCGATAGATTTTACGATCAAGAACAGATTCCATTTCTTTCTCAGCCTTTTAATAAAAGCAACTGAAAGCTTTTTTTTTTACATGTACATGCAGTATTGCTAACAAGTTGAACAAATGTATAACATTTGAGCAACTCATCCATAGCTTGTCCCTAGCTTATACACACCTTATACGAGCGTATGATAGTGATTTATGACTTATGCTGAGCTTATGATCAACGTCGGTGTAACTAATGCTAAACTTAGGGGTGGGAGAGGTGTGTGGGGGAGACAGGCAGAAGCAAAGCGCTGAGCTGTGGAGGAGAGTGAGTGGCTCACAATATTTGCATGCTAAGGGGCATAGATTAACAAATCAAAAGTATAGCTGGTGGAACTGAACTTGTTTACAACCTGCAGCTAGCACATTGCCAGTTTCTTTGAGTTCAGCTTTATATAAAGTGTACAAATGATGAGCAACTCATCATTCCTGCTGGATCCATGAGGTGCAGAGGTCCACAACTATCACCACAGAGATGAAGGATCCTGTTGCAGCTTCCTTGACCACAGATTTGTTTGATTTCTTCCGAGGCATGTTGATCAATGCAAACCTACTGACTGTGGGTGCAGAGCGCAGAGCTGCACTTTTTATATCTGATGTCACATTTCTCATCGCAATATGCTCCAACATGCTGTGCGTTAGTTTGGCATTAGTTATGTTAACATTGTGCATAAGCTCTGCATAAGTCAAGGTGCTCACAGGTTTGAAATAAGTTATGTGTACGCTTCACAGTTGTCCAGCTGGTTTCTGATCTATGTCACCTTATGTATGAGGACCTTACATGTAACATGTGGGAAATTATGCAAAACTTACCTGTTGCATATCTGTTACTTATACATAACTTATCAGCAACACATAAGCTGAAATGTTGTACATGAAAAAATTACTGGCTGGACATCAGCGTTCTGTGAACTTATTCAAAACTTACACCAGAGTATTTGTCTTTTTATTATTTGTTGGTACGCACTGATGCTATACAGTAGTCCCTCGCTACTTGGCGGTCATTTTATCGCGGACTTGCTCTTTCGCGGTTTTTCAAAATAAGTTTGGACATGACACACAACTGGCTGATTAATAGATGAGCCGCACGATGGGCATGGGATTTTTATATACAATTAATTATTTTAAATTATTTAGCACCTGCTGCATATTTGTGCAGCCCATACTGCAGGATAACCTTCATGCTGCCGCTGATCAGCTGTTCATCGTGCAAAGCGGAGAAGTGGGTGTGGCCAAGAGCGCTTGCAGGTGGCAAAGAACAGAGGAGGCAGGGAGCTGAAATCATGACATTCTGTGCTCTTTTAGAGCATTTTAGAAACATTGTTTAAAATATTGCAAGTGTGGGAAGGGTTTATATACATACTGATATAATAAAATAAACTATGACTTACTACTTCTACTACTATTCCTACTTTACAGTTTTTCACTTATCGCGGGTCTTCAGGGTACTGACCCCCCGTGATAAACGAGGGATTGCTGTATGTCAATGTGTGACAGGGGTTTTCAGGAAATGTGTACACATTATTTGTTCATACTGATTAGATATCCATTAGATGTGTAGCCTCATGCTCAGGACAGAATGATAGTTTAGGCAGAACACTTTAGAAAGGTAACTTTAGGTAAGAGGACGTGAAAAGAGGGGTCTTCTTATTGTTACATCTATTTTCATGCAAAGTTCTTACAGTTTTGTCAGTAATTGACTGCTTTCTAAAATGACAAATCTAAACCTGTTATTCACTCATCAGCACTTTCTGGCTGGCTGAGATTTTATACCTGCAGCACAAAATAAACGTGCGTTGTACAAATGCATTACTTATCAGTAAAGGCAATGCATTTGTGCCGAGGTCCTGATGAGGTGCAACATACCCTGACTTCTGCCATTGTCTCTGTTTTTATTACAAAACAGTACTTGTTGTGTGTCATGTATCTTTGAAATCATTTTCTCATTATTTCTTCTATAAAAACAGAGGAAATGAGAACAGGAGACAAAAAGAAGAAAAGGAAACTGATCTTAAAGCTTAATTTTCTGTCCTGGAGAGTACCTGCTACAGGCAATGAGTCTTGCAACACAGCTTTACAAAATTTGGGTTTCACATGAAAAGCTTATTAATCACAGTATTTAATCATGTGTGTTTGCAGAGCAGTAAAATCAGGAGTAAACAAATACAAAAGATAAGTTTTAGATAAGGCTGACATAGATGGAATGTAAAAGCAAATTTTCTGTTATTGGGGTGACTTTGTGTGAAATAGTGAAACAAAAAAAATGTTCATCTAGGTAATTACACTGTAATTAATGAGCTAATAAACATGTAAATTATGTAGCAGCGTGTTGGCTGCAGAATACAAAGATAGGAGTAGGCTGTAAAATTACAGACCCCAGGTGTCACACTTTTCTAGCAGAGTCATCAATTAACCCCCAAAATTTGAATAACTGAGACCAGAGCAGTTTTGCACTGGAGCTCATCGCTCAGATATTGCATGAGTTTTCTATGTTGTCGAGTGTTTTGTTCACCCAATACAAAGTACAGAAATATACAAACCCAGAGTAGTTTGCATGATAAAGTGCATAGCTATAACAAGTTAGGGGTTCAATTCCCATGAGACTTCCCAAAATTGCACTAAAATTATTGTAAGTTCTCGTGGGTTAAGATAAATGAAACCAACTTGCAGACTGAATAATTACTGCATCCTATTTACCTCAAAAGTCAGAACTCTGTTCTGGGAATGGCAACACACCTGACTTTATCTTGTTCCAGTTGCAAGTTGGAAAACCAGTAGGCTTTGCTAATGGTTGCACTCAGAGACCAGGCTAACTATAATTAGCAATGCAACCCAATAACAATGGATTTTAATGCATTCAATCAACGAGAGAGTGATGGCACAGAGATTAGAGGAGGTAATTTTGTGAGTGGAAGGTTGCTGGTTTGAAACCTTGGACCAACTGCAAAAATGTGGTTTGGAAAAGTAAAGCCCCCACCCTCATGTGCCCCACTGTGGACTCGAGCAAGGCCCTTAACATCCCCACAGCTGCTTCCCAGCAAATTGGATGGCAAGGTTTCCCACACAGAAGGCTGCGGTAGCCAGCTGGTGGTCTGTGGTTGTGTCAGGAAGAGCATCTGGCATAAAAACAATTGCCAAATCTTTATGCAAGTTCACTCACTGTGGCAACCTCTAAAGAAGGGAGCAGACGAAAGAAAAACATAATAAATCACTGTACTAGCATGTTCACTGAGGAAAGTTGGACAGTACAACGGAATGTGTCTTGACTGGATTGCTAAGGTACAAAACTGACAGAAGTGAAAATGAAATGTTAAAATGTTCCTTTGACTATCTTATTTTTATGTGCGTGTCAGTCATATTGGATATTGAATCAGAATCAGCTTTATTGTCATTGCAAAGCGCAGCAAAATTACTATATTTTTTGCTGTATAAGTTGCGTTTTTTTTCGTCATAATTTACATGCCCGGTGACTTATACGCCGAAGCAACATATTTATTGATTTTTCCCCATTTTTATAAACCAATTTTTGGCTGAGATATGACTGTTTTCATTCATTCCGACTGAAAATATTGAACACTACAGCCGCTAGATGGCAGTCGAGCAGTATGGTGTGCCGTTGTATCATGTAATAGGTAAAACTGGCTATTAATGACAATCAGCTTGCCAATGCCTGCCATCATCATCTGCCTGGAGCAACGGTCAAATTAGCTGCATTTTGTTGCGCCGCCCAGGCAAAATGCAGCTGATTTAACCATTGAAGTGCATTTATTAAGTAAAAGTCAGTCTGAGACACACATTTGCTATAATTTCAAGCAAACTAAGTGTTTTAAAGTGTTAATCTTGTTAAATTCTTGTTAATTCCTCCCGTGCACGCTCCCGCGGCTGCCATTTCACAGCCAATTGATTTTTGGCACAGCACTGGCCCACATTTCCGGTTTGTCAGCGATGACGCGTAACAAACGCGATGCGTCAGCGGTGATGCATAATAGATGCGACGTATATGGTGAAGTGACAGATTTATGGATTTTTCCACTTCATTAGACATATTTGGATTGATGCGACTTATAGGGCGGTGTGACGTTTGCGACGGAAAATACAGTTCATTTCAGTACAGCCCGTCTGAGAGAAACATAAACAAACAGACATGGGGAGATGGAGGTGACTGAGGCCGCCAGCCTCGAGAGGCACAGCCCTTTTTTCAGATAAGGACAAAGAAACACGAGAGGGAGATAGTGTGAGATTTGATTTTTTTCTTTTCTTTGCATCTGTGTCCTAGATGGGACAGTGTGAAAGTTGCAACAATGAAAAAATGGCCTCATCACATGAAACAGCAACATACTGATGACATCATAATACATTTATGCATGAGGAGGCCGACAAGGGCAGAGTTGTCCGTGGACACTGCCAGCTTTGGATTTTGATAACTACGTTTTTCATGATAGCTTATTTATTTCATAATGACCCTATTCAGCAGGCTGAAAGCAACTGTCAATCAACGTCGGTGGGTTGGACCCCACAGAGGCTGTTTTATTTGCATCATATTGAGAATTGGTCAGAAACCTCCAACTTTCCAGGGTGCTCCCGATGATTATTCTGATTTGAAAGTTGGAATTTTAAACTTTTAGATATTAATGAAACGCAGCATAAAAGCTTTATTTTTCTGCAACGGCTAGATGTTGAATAAAACTTTTCTTTTAGTAGTTTATAAGTTCATGCAATGCCTCTATAAAAACTGCAAAGACTCGCTGTTTTGTTGTCAACATTTTCAACTTTATTGAACTGGCAGCAAAATTATTAAAGCAATTCCTTTGCATTTGCTTTAAACTGCTCAGTTGTTGACAAGGGTTTAAGATTGTTGCAAAAAAAAAAATCCTGTTCACTGTTTATTTTACAACTCTAAAAGCCCAGAGCTGTCACCGTCACCGAGAGCGGCACAATTATAACACCCAAATCAGAGGACTCATCAGTACAAGCTGTCAGCTTGTAGAGCTCTAATGTTTTCTGTTACTTGCATCGTCCCAGCCCGCTTCTGTGCTCCTGGATGTAATTACAGTGGTTAATCTTCTGTTCCTCCTCTGTCTCCTGCCCACTCTGTGCCTCCCTTATTAGCACCTCTTGCCCACCTGAGGTTTTAGTCTTCTTCCCCGTCATTTTTATCCCTTCTCTCTTAGATGCAGAGTGGTCCAATCAGAGTTGCCCTTGTTTATTGTGATAAGTTGGGATAATGAACAAATGACCTGCCACCTGGAGCACTTAGAGCCTAGTGTTAAACTCGGGTTATAAAAACCTCTTCCAGCTCTATTGATTTACTGGCAGCATTTGATTGTACCCACGGGGCAGGGGGCCTGCAAGGCTGCACAGAGCTCTTACTGTTTTACAGTCCTTATTACACCAAACAAATAAATCTCCTGACCATTAATTCTCTGCCTTTGCCCTCACTCTCCAGACAGATAGGCCCAAAATCGGAGCAGATTCAGGCTGCTTGGCAGTAGTAGTTAGAGGTAATGTTTCTTTTCCATGTGCCCCATTCTATATTGGATTAACAGACCACAGACAACTTGGAGTGTTCTCGGAAGACTTTATAACCACTCAGGACGAATACACAGGGAAATCATTCCAGTTGGGCAGTCCTGTTTTGCAAGTAACAGTCATTATTTCAATATCCTGTGAGGCTTTTTACAATGCCCCTGCAGGCACTTTTTTTTTTCGAACAGCTCCTACTCTGTTTTAAATACACTAACATGGTGCCTCATAGTTAACAGACATAAAATGTGAGGACATTCAGGACAATCTAATTTGTTTTTTTATACCTGGGAAAGTTGAAGGAATCCAACAAATGAGACCTAGGGGAGTGTTACCAAAAGGTGAACATTCTACGTGGATGGCTAATCTTTATGGAATGAGATCATGTGCATTAAAAAAAAATAACATATTAGATTAGCCAGGAAAACCTGCTGCACCAAGTAAAAGTTTAGCTATTGAATTTAATGTAGTCCACTGTTTTAATCATGAAAAAATTAAGACTTTAACATTTGTTCATGTGAATATTGGAGCATTTTAACTCGTTCACCTCTCTTTTCCATTTTTCATTCTTACGAAAACACAAATTATATGGTGTAACTCAAACACAAACCGTCTGTAACTCAGCTTTAAAGTTAAAACACTGTGGCAGGATGATGACCAAACTCCCAACACTACAAGATCAAAGACTCCCTGATTAGCTCTTGCCAGTGTGTTTACCATACTTTGAATCACTACCATAACCCTTGATTGTAGACTTATGTAACATATGTTCAAACGCACTTTCCATTCGGCCCACTGGTTTCTCTGGAGGCATAATCCCCAACACATGTGAAACATGCAGGTTTCAGCGTGACATCACCTTCAAACTAAAAGCCATGCTACCCTTAAAGCGCAGCTCAACTTAAACAGGGCAGTACTCAGTAAACACATTTAAATGAAATTGAACTGTTTTACTCTCTTAGAAAGTCACATTGCAATAAGCTAACAGCGCTTGTGCTGCTTATTGGACTTATTCAGTATCTAGAAAAAAGTTTTACTGTAGGATGTGTCCTTTTCTCTTGTGGCAAAATATGGCAAGTAAACTGGGCTAATCCAATCAAATATATTAAATGTTGCTGCTTTTCTTTGCTTCAAACCACCTGGGACCACTGCCATTATGATGGCTTGTCAGGACTATTCACTGGAGTTGCAAGGTATAACACAAGACCACCAGATGCTAATCTGACTAATCTGGCAAACCATGCTGAAATAATGAATATGAACATTATCAAAGATCGAGGCCTCACAGGGGAGGCAGTCAATCCCTTTCTTTGATGTAGAAAGACACAGCAGGTATAAGTGGCATTTCTAAAGGGTTATTTCACAGGTGAGATGGTGACGAGGAAGATTGGACCTAAAGGCCTAAGAACAAAACAAAAAAAGACAAAGGAAACTAAAGGGGATCATTTGTGATGTATACAAATAGCATAACAAAAAAGAAGATTAAAAACACCAGAAAATGAATAGTCAGAATAGAATAAACAAGCATGAAATCCCTAACAATACTGACCGAATATGCATTAAAAATGTAAGAGTGGTATATTTTGGCAGCACTACTATACAGCCTTGTTTAGCTTAAAGGTTTGTGTGTGCATATGTCTGGGTTGTTTATGAATCCCTCCATCTCTCAACAATTTAATTTCAATCTTGGACAATATGATCCATGAATGAAGAATGAATCTAGGTTGCCATGACAAAATATCTCAATTTACTGCCCGCAGTGGCAGTAAATGACTTTCCACTCTGAAGAAGTAGCATCAGAGATTTAAGTCAGTTTCTTTTTAGACCAATAGATCAAATAAAAAGGTATAATTTATAATATATTTGCTGCTAATTGGTCAATAAAAAATCTTATTTAAAACATCACTGTTCCATTTCCAACTAGCCACCTTCTGAAGTGTTCTCCTTGGGATAAGAACGTGTCTACATTGGAGAACCTGTTTTCATCATTTTTTTGTTTTATTACAGCGCCTCTAACCCTTCCCCCATCTCCCCTACCCACTATTGGCCCTTATGTTATTCCTTCTGTGAGTACGGTCCTGCATTGCCTTCTCCACCGCAACACGCTACTTGTCACATCAGAGAACACGCACACTCCTCCCAGAGCACAGTACAACAGGCATGTGACATCTGTTCTCCCTCCGATGGGTTCCTCGTGTCCTCGACCTCATCCACATCATTTCTGAACACCTGGGAGGAAGGCTGGAGGGGGAATAGTGTATGACAAGGGGGGGCATAGTGGGGAAAGGGAGATGAAAGGGGTGTATAATGTGTGTGTTAGAGTGAAGGGTTTAGAAAGAACACAGTAAACCACAGCATCAGTCAGAACGGATGCTGTGGTTTACTAACTATGTGGTTCGCCTAACTATTCCTTCTATCACCTTGACCTGATTTGGTGCTTTTTGACAGCGTAGGTTCTCGCTGTCACCAGCTGTGTACACACGCTGTGCCAAATGTATTAAAAACTGTAAAATACGAAGAAGGTTAGAATGACATAACTTGCTGCGCTGTGCATGTGCACGAACGCTGGAGGGTAGCAACGCAGTTTGGCGACCTCTGGATTTAATAGCCACGCTCTCAAGTCAGGAAAGCATGCATATGAAATTTTCAGCTGGACAAAAAAAAAAAACGTTAGAAAAGTTAAAGCACACGTCCAAGCAACTGGAGCAGTAAAACCTTTGAGCGATGTTGCGTCATACTGCTTGGCAACAAGCAATTACAGTGATGTTATGGCTTGCAACTTAAGCCAATATAGGATTGCCTCAAGCTCCAGTTCTGGTTGGAACTGGTGGAAATGCCTGAAGATAGATTTGTGTTCGTTTATATTCATGTCTACAAGAAAGTAAAAGAAAAAAGGTTAAACAAATCCAAAAGGAAACAGACTCTTTCAAATCTAAGTTTTTTTTACATCTTGGTACACAAGTGAACATCATAGTTCCTGGAGTTTAACTTCTAGGTCTATTCCTTTAGGGTTTTTTTTTTTGTTTTTGTAACTTCAGTGTTAGATTTATTTTAGTTTTCTTGTGCAGGTCTTGTTCTGTTATCCAGTGTTCATTGTGCCATTTCTCAATTACAGCTTCCTTTGTATTTTTCCACTTAGTCCACCACCCTCACCTGTTCCCAATCAGCCCAGGTGTTTCCATTTTCCACTTATCTCTGCTCTACTTATTCAGCCTTTGTTTCTACCGCTCATCAGTATAGCTTTATTTGGCCTCTGTGCTTCAAAGGTTTGTGTTTCCGTGTTTTTTTTTTTTTTTTTTTGCAACCATTTGAAGTTTTTTTTTTATTTTATTTTTTCAGAGTCAGAGGTTTTTTTTTTGCATTAGTTTGCTTTTGCTGCCATAACAGCCTTTTTGTTTTGCTTTGTTTTATTAAATTAAAGTTTGCTTTTTTTGTTTAACCTTTGAGCTCCCTGCATCAGTCTGAATTTGGGTCCAGTCCTCCAACAAACTTTACCTAAAGATGGGGTTTAAAATATAATGAATAAAACCACAATTTTTGGGGGACACTTTGACACTGTTAAAAAAATAAAATAAAAATAAAGCTTCCTGTTGTGGAAAAATGCATAAAGATGATGATTTTTTTTTTTTTTTAAAGAAATGGCTTTATATATGCACTTATCAGTTTCTCACATTGTTGCTATTAAAATTCCGTCAATTGTTTTACAGAGTTGTTTAATTTCGTTGAACTTTACATGCATTTTGTTTAAGCACCGTTTCCTTGAAGAGATGGTTCAGATCTTTGGACGTGGAGCTTCTGTGGAAAGGTACAATTATTATTATTTTTTTACCCAATGGCTGAGAGAAGTGAGGGTGTGAGGGTGCTACAGCACCCCCCTTGTGATAATGATGCAACAAGGCTCCAAAATAAATGCTACAGCTAGCTGCTGCTTCCACATTTTGCGTTTGCAAATATCCATAAAATTCTTTGGTTTTTTTGTATAGGTGTTGTTTAAAGATGGCAGCAACCTGCTTTGCTTTTGGCCTCACTCTGACTACCCATCAGCTCATTATTCTTCCCAGAATTAAACTTTATTTATTCAAATAAAGGCCATTCCTTAAGCCATCCACAAGATTATTTCTAACATTTCTAACGAGTCTCACGTCAAAACATCTGAACTATTGTTTTATTGCCGAGAAAAAAAACCTTTACAATCAGAATTTTTTGACCTTGAAACACACCAATGCTTCTTTTGCAGCATCACATTATAGATTTGCTCCTTGGAAAATGATATGTCCTTTTGTTGTGATGAAGATGGTAATCAATCTCTTCTAATCCCATACAAGCTTTGTCCTTCCATGATGTGAGCTGCCTGAAACGATGCCTGTTTGCTTATTGGACACATTGACTCAGCACGGTCATGAGGTTGTTGGCCCACACTCAGCTTCCTAACAGCTTTTTTTTTTAATCACTGAGTAATGAAGTGGATACCATTCAAAAAAAAAAAAAATCCAAAATCCTTTTATCTTTCGGGTCATAAATCCTGTTGGATATTTCCTTGGTGCTAATACACCTTTCTATGACGTAGCTTTAGGGCCACGCTAAGAAAAAAAAAAAGAAAGAAAAGCCATAAAATTACAAAAGTAAAGTTGTATTACGAGAATAAAGTCGAATAAAGTTTTAATATTATGAGAATAAAGTCATAGAAGACTTTTTTTTACAGGTCTTGTTTATTTTTCCACAAGTCGGATCCACAACGCAACCTGTTAGTCAATCCAGCAGGCGTGTCAGCAACTGACCAATCCGAAGCTAAATGAGTCATAATACTGTATTATCTGAACTCCGCCACGATAAAGCCAGGTTTACCGCACTTTAATTGTGGTAAAATGAAGAATGTTTAACATCTTGTTAAATTATACTTTGATATTGGTTTTACAAACAAGGAGATAGTTAATGTTAGCATACCAGCATTAGATTATTATCAGTATCAGGACTTGGAACCTGCTCACAGTAAGGTGGTACGTGTCATTCCCCAATCTGTTACAGAAGCACGATCCGTAGTGTACTTTCAGGTTGCACGGATCGCTGTTGTTTATGAATAAAAATGTCTTAATTTACTTAGAAAAGTATGTGCTCTATCTCCAATTATCTTTTTTTTTAATCTCCACCGATCTTGATGTAGGTAATTTACACCACTCGTATTTCTGTTACAAATCATTGGTTAAGATGATATGCAACGCATTAAACCTGACCCCCAGCCTGGGCTGAATGATAAAAAAAACCCTGCAAGATACAGAATAAATTATTCCCATGGTGAAACAGCGCCGCTCAGTGGTGAAGCTGCACATCATTTTAACTATGACGTAAATATGCCAATGATTTTAACGGAAATACGAGTGGCGTAAATTAGCAACATGAAAGTCGGTGGGGATAGCGCACATACTTTTCTAAGTAAATTAAGACAGTTCTTATTCATAAACGGAATTATACCAGTACATTTTCCTTAATCTAGCATATTCAAAGGTGATCCGTGCGACCCGTAAGTATTCCTTTTAGCGCATGCACAAATGAGCTAAACTACAGATCGGGTTCAGTAACAGATTGGGGAACCACACCAGGAGCGCAGTTCTCTGCAGGTAAGGAGCATTTAGCTTCGGATTGGCCATTAGCTGACACGCCTACTGGATTGACTGACAGGTCGCATCGTGGATCTGACTCATGGAAAAAAAAAATAAAGGACAGCTTTAGAAAAAAAAAAGACTTGTACGACTTTATTCTTGTAATACTAGGACTTTATTCACATAATTTTAAGGCTTTTAATTTTTTTTTTCCTGGCGTGGCCCTAAAGCTCCATTGTACCTTTCAGAGCGACATCTGTTATCCCCCCAAAAATGTTGAAACGATGCACCAGTTGTTGAAGCTGCACAACAATGTGTATATTATTTCACAAGATAAAATACATTTGTACTTACTTTGGCCTGTTCAAAATTGCTAACTTATTGGAGCGTAATCTGTCAAAGACAGGGTCAGAAACGTGTGAAGCAACCAAAAACACAAAACAATAGTACGAGACAAGCAAACGCCCACATGTAAACCTCCAGATACTTCTTAATTTGTGAGAGCACAGTCATCGCTGACCTTGGCACATATATTTGTAGCTCTTTCCCTGTCCGTCTCTCCTTAGCCTTCCTCTTGGCCCCTGGCTTGCAGTTTATTGGGGGGGCCTGCAGCCAGCTTCCTATCTTAGACAGAACATAATCTGGGAGGCAAATGATAAGGCTGGGGTTTACAGAAAATGATTTACACACTCACCAAAATTTGCATTTAAAGGCCCTCAAGTAATCTTTAGGCTTATTTAAATCTCAGCAAGACACTGGCAGGAACGATGGATGGGGGGAATTCTGAAGATCCACCTCCAGTGATCCTTTCCCATGGTACACCATATCCTTACAATAAATGAGCAAAGATGTGGACTGCATTGCCATTCTCTCAGCAGCTGCTCTCTGTATTATCAATGATGGTTAATTGCCCAAGAATAATTTTTTGCTTTGTGCATCCAAATAATACCGTCGCTTGGGAGAAAAGCTTCAACCATCACTGGAAAGCTCTTTGAGTTTTTATTTTGGCCAAAAAAGCACAAGACAAATACAGAGGGCTGCACAAAAATGGAGCTTTTATTCATGCGAGTTTATCTGGTTGTTTTAAATAAGAAGATTTGACTAAGCAGTTTTTTGTTGGATTTTTGTTTGTAAGATTACAATAAAGCACATTCACATGTTCGTTGCATCACAGCCTGCAGTATGTATACCATACCAGCCCAGTACAGCTGATTCCCACCAGCATCAGGGGGGCGTATTTTCCACATTGGGCTCTTTGGTGCATCCTACACATTCAGAAGAGATTTGAAAGATTAATCCGCACCTTTCCAACTGAATGTGTGTAATCTGCTTTGACAAACATCGCCCCTACAGGGACATTTTCTTCATTAATACTTGACAATGTGCCCTGCGTCTCAGACTTGAGGAGATGTAGCGGTGTGACGGAAGAGCGCATTACAGTGACCCAGATTCAATCTGCAGGCTTTTAATGCACAGAATAGCACCTGCGATTCAAAAATTCAGTGGAGAAAGCAACCAGGATGGTTTGCAGCCATCATAACAAGCTACATGGACAATAATGTAAAACACAGCAGAGAAGTGAAGAACTTGAGAAGTCTTCTTGATAACTTTTACATCAATATCACTATTAGAAATTAAGAGAAAAAAAAAAGGAACACAAGAAAATCAATTCAATTTACTTTTTTTAAAGATAAATATAAACCTTTTAATGCAAAAATAATTTGACATTTCTTTAGATGTATTTGTGATTGTTCCTTCAAAATCATATTACCCCAAGATTATTAGTCCAAACATTCACATTAGGAAAGCAAGGGTTTGTTATGTCTAATATTAACAGCTGTATTTAATCTATGGAAAAAATAAAAATGATCACATTAAATTATGTGTTTGTGTATCATGCTGTAATTTTCTCAATAGCATCCAAGATGTTTTTTGTTCAATGGGATGTCTGTTCAATAACAGGAATAAAACATTTTAAATCATCTACAATTTGTTAACTTTTTCACAATTTCATTAATGTTCAATATTCATTACAATAAAAATAAATACTTCTCTAACAGTTGTAAAATCTTAGGGTTACATCATGGAGTGATGAGCACAGTCACTTAAACTACAACGTTCTCAACAACCTAGCTCCATCTTATATTAGAGATCATATTGTTCCGTATTTTCCTAACAGAGCACTTCACTCTCAAACTGCAGGCTTACTCGCAGTTCCTAGAGTTTCCAAAAGCAGAATGGTTATCAGTTATCAGGCTCCTCTCTTGTGGAACCAACTTCCAGTTTCTGTCCATGAGGCTGACACATTGTCCAATTTTAAGACTGGGCTTAAGACTTTCCTTATTGATAAATCCTATAGTTTGAGTCGGCTTGTTATGCTGCTATAGGCTTAAGGCTCCCACATACTCGGGCGTACTGTGTGTACACCGTGAGCTGTGCGGACTCCGCACGCACTGTCTGCAGAAGGTTGAGACTTCATATTCGAGAGTAAACCCCTGCAGCCCAGCCCTGCAGGTAAGAGGAGTTTACCTTCAGGACAAACTGAGATTGGTCATTTGTTGACACGCCTACTGGATTGATTGACAGGTTGCGTCCTGGATCCGACTCATGAAAAAAATAAAATAACGACAGCTGCCGGCAGCCCAGGAGCAGCGGTGTTCTTTGTTTATATGTTGTTAGTAAAAAGTTCTTAAAAAAAATAAAACAGGGAGTGCTGGCCCTGCAGCCCACACATCAGACCAGACCACCGGGAAATCTCCAGACCCTCCTGATTGTGCATCCTTGCGACTGGTTGCTCAGAACACAGAGAGAGGTTGGTGTCACATACACGACAGTCCATCACTGGGCAGTTTATTGTGTGACACAGAATATGCTTATGTGGTTGTAAAAATTGATCTTTGTGCGGACATGGCCCACGGACATCCGCTTCGAGTTTGCATTAAGTCCACCTCGAGTATGCGTGGACCTCCGGAGTGAAGTATGCCCAAGTATATGGGGGCCTTAAGACTACTGGAGGACAAATTGACCTAATTTCCTTAAATTAATTGTTAAAACTAAATAAATAGTTTACATTTGATACTATTTCTATTGCGTTTCTTGACCTGCTATTGTGTATCTGTTCTTCTCAAGCCCAGGCGGTCAAAGCAGATGTCTGCTTGTCCTGACCTTGGATCTGCTAAAGGTTTTTTCGTCTTGAAGGAGTTTTTCCTTTCCACTGTCACTTTCATGCTTGCCCAAGATGAGAGTTCTGCACAAAGCAGTCTGCTCTTCAGATAAATAAACTGAACTGAATTGAATTCATAGTTGGACAAGCTCTGGTACAACTCTTGATTTATCATGGTCTTTTTGTGGAGTCATCTCAAACAAATTTAGTTCAAATAGATTGTTTTAAGGACGGAAAGTATAAATGCAAAACAATTCATGGTTCAGGGTTTACCCTGCTTCTTTGTTGACTATTCAAGCTTGACACCAGCATCTCTTGTGACCCAAACAGGATTGAAAAGAAACAAATGAGTGTACGTTTGCAGACACATTGCAGCGTGACATCACGACCACACGCTGTCTCAGTTTCCCACAGGCTGGCAAAATAACTCAATGTTGTATTGAAGCAGAGCATGAAGCATGGATAATTTGTCCCCAAAAAAATCAAAATGCTGAAAACATGTGTATATGGGTAAACACAAGGTTTTGTTACTGACGTGGGCATTAATTTGTTTGGATTTCCTAAAGAAACAGCGCCAAAACTATGCAGACACAGAAACATAAATGACTTGCAATAACTGGCAGCCAAATGCATAAACCTTTCTTGGTTTATTATCTAGTCTCTCTTCCCATCTTCTGAATTGTAACTGATCCTTTGACATCGTTGTTTTAGCTAAAGCATACACAAACAAACATGGTAGCAATGGAGGAAACCAAATGGTTACAAGGTGTTTTATTAGGAATCTCTTTTCATACTTATTTTAAAGTTACTACAAAAAAAAATGCTAAAACAACTTTAGTGTGTATTTAAAACCAACAAGTATTATAAAATCGCATTGCAATCCTAAAACCAATATTGCGTTTAGTATTTCACCAGATTTCTTCTTTTACATAACCATCTTCACAGCCCAAGGACCGGTCAAGTCAAGCTCATGCATATAAAAGCTGTTGCCCTGGGCAAAGATTCAAGCAGCAGATGAGCCTCAAGGCTCCATGTAGAAAACTCAGAAGCACATAGGTGCTATTCCAGCTCTGAGAAATATGAGTCTACATGTGGAAAGAGATTTGGACTGGGGCCCTCTTCCATCTCAGAACCCTAAACATTAACTTGGCTTTCCAGTCACACTGTGGAGACCCTGCTCAGTCTTCCATGCCTCAGCCACTTCCTGCTGGCTCCAAACAATGCAGACTCCATTTGGGCTGCCGTAATGGCTGACTGCTTGACATAACCCTTGTCAGTGAGAGCCGAGATAGGTGACACTTGACAGATGTGTAATTGCTGGGAAAGCACGTTGACAGGTGGATGAGCTTACAGACACCTGATATGCTTCTGAGGCTGTTGATGCAGGGATTACACCTATAAGCAGCACCGGCACCTCCGAGCTTTATTGCCTTTTTTTTTGCACACGTCAACAGGAGAGCAAAGTTTAAGTTTATATTGTATATTCATAATAAAGTTTCTTTAACTATTTTTATCGTATGAGTTAAGCATTTTAACATATATGCTATATATACAGTATATACTGTATATATATATATATATATATATATATTCCCTGTGAGGTAGAGTATGGTTTTGAAATTGTTTGAGCAGGCTTGTAAACCTTGTGCAGGAGGCGTGATAGCTTTCCCACTCAGGTCATCGCAGGTGAGCAGGCACCACAAGCCAGAGATAACACTCCACCCCTATAAAAAGCAGGAAGTGAGATAAACGCTCACTCCTTGATTAGGAGTGGGCTGCTGCCTGGTGGGAGGTGGTGCAGTCATATGGGTCGAACAGTTGGATGTGAAAGAGGGGTGTGTGCGTATTTGTGTGTGAAGGGTTGTGTTTTTCCTCTGAAAGACCGTAATGCAAATCAATGATCTCCTTCAGTGCGGAGCAGAACAGCACAATGCCTGCACACCTGTCCATCATTCAGCATCTCCTGTTCCACCTTTTCAAGCTGGGCAAAAAGGAAAAAGAAAAAAATTGCTTTAGCTCACAGTCAAGGGTCTGAAAGATGGGGAGGTGGGGCGAAGGAGGTGTGCTTTGAGGCGCAGACATTCACTTTTCTTTTTCCTTGCTGAGAAGACCGTGTTATTAGAACTGCAGTTACTGAATTGGGAGGAGGGAGATGGATGCTTTTGGGGGTGACCTCAATTGCACTGGCACACCATCTCAGCCAAAGTCTCATTTCACCAAGAAAGACGGGGTGAGAGAAAAGAGAAATTGACAATATCTTTTTGTACCATTATGCATAGACGGAGTATAGAGATTTAGAGATGATATGGGGGTGGGGGTAGCTCTCACTGCACCCGAGAAACTACACTCTCAGTTCATTGGGGGTATTTTCCCTTATAACTGGGGTAGCTTTCATCTTGCCTGCCAAAAGGCGAAGCAGTGAAGAAGAGCACCAAAAGGGAGCTATCACTTCCCCTATTTCCTGGCCTCAGACAAAGGCACCCAGGCAGGCAGACTCCTGAAGATGATATATTTCTGATCAAAGAGCCCGGAGTTGTCAGCAGCCGAGGCTAGCACGGCAACCTGATTGCTCCTGGATAGATTTGTCCCTTTGATCAGAGCAGACTTTGACTGCAGGCACTGTTTATGCAAAGAAAAGATGGCAGGAGCAAAATATAACCAGTGGTATGTGGAAACAGGCTGGGGGAAGGATTTTAGCTTCAGGATATGTCGGCTCACACAATAACACACAACAGAATCTGTTAGAATTACAGCTAATGAGGTACCACCACAGAAAAACAAGACTTTTTGTACAACTTGTTGCTTGGATACTTTGCATGTACTTGTTTATATTGATCAGATGATAAAACTCTTTGTTTATAGCCACATACATGAGGTACTGTATATGAGTGAGATCATTTAATGAACATGAATCATTGGTGTTTGTACAAAGTAAATGGACTGCACTAATTTAGCACCCTTCTATCTTATCAAGATACACAAAGCACTTTACAACACAATCTGTGCCCTCAGTTACTCATTCATACAGCACTCTACTAGATCTGTAAAAAGAATAATCAGAGTCAGAGATTCTTTAATGTCGTTCACATCACATGTGGTACATGTAGTGGAACAAAATTGTGTACACAGGGTCCCAGCTACATCAAACAATAGCAAAAAGTATAAAGTGTAAAAAGAAACGGTAAATAAGGATCTGAGATATAAACTAAGATATATGATATATGCTAAACAAACACCAAGCGGTACATTAAAAGATCTAAGATATATGCCAGTCACTAATAGTGTAAAACAATACACCGAACAGCAGCAGCACAATTCTCATAGGTTCTGTTCGGCTATAATTTACACACTTAATGCAAGCACAAACATGAACCAAACTAATGTAAACTAGGATTTATTCAAAACATTCAACAAAAATACAGAAACAAGGCGTCAAACCTGAAAAATAAAAATTTCTACAGCAGCATGGTCCTATTGGCAGAGTGGTTCTGATGACAGTGGGGTTATCTTAGCAACATGGTCCAGTTAGCAGCATGATACTGTTAGCAGTGAGGTTCGGTTAGCAGCCTGGTGTTGTTAGCAGCGTTAGCAGGTTTTGTTAGCAGGTCCCTTCAGCAGAATGATGATAATAAGGACCGCAGCAGCCACCTCCCAGACTGCCCTCCAGAACCGGGTCCAGTAGACAGAGAACATCCAAGGTTCCCCCATGGAACCAAGCGAGGTCCACAGAGTTCGGTCCGATCAGGCAGACGGAGGATCTTGTTAGCAGCATTAGCAGATTAGCAAGTCTAGTTAGCAAGTCCCATCAGCAGCTCGATGGTGACAATGACCGCAGCAACTGTCCTCTCAGACAGCCCTCCAGAACCAGGTCCGGCAGACAGAGAACATCCAGGTTTCCCTGCAGAACCAAACGGGTCCGTAGAGTTCAGTCCATGCAGGCAGATGGAGGATCATGGAGACAGCCGCCCTGACAGATCTGAGCCCGAGACTGGAATGACTGAATCACGATGGCAGGATGGCACGACGGAAAGGCAGCGACACAGAAAACTCCACAAGTGTGTTGCGGTCATACCCGTACTGTGGATGTGCGTTGTAGGTTCGAAAGAAAGGTTAAGACAAAAACAGCAGGAATTAAAAAAGATCAAATTCATCGGGAGTCAGTGAAGCTGCGACTCGGCTGAGCATGGCAATCTTGGATCTATAATCAGTGCTTTATCACATTCATACACCAATGGGACACACATCGGAGGCAATGAGGGGGTCAGCATCTTGGCCAGGGACACTTCGGCATGTGAATGCTGGAGAAATTGAACCCTCAACTCTTGTATTGGAGGACGACTGCTCTAACCACTCGGCCATAGCTGCCCTGCACAAAGTGATTAGTTTGTCACACAATGCAAACAACTTTACCCTTTTTATATAACCACTAGCTTTGAATTTGGTCATGATATGATGCAAATTCTAATTGTTTGAATAAAGAGTAATTCTATGAAATGAGGATTCTTTTTATCCATTTTGTTTTACTTTTTTGTGTTTTTCTACGCAACCGTTTGGTTCAAACGCTAAAATGTCAGGAAACAATTAATTGAATTTAAAGCGCTTGAAGGTCGGGGTTGGGTATGAGACAGAGCACAAAACATTGCAAGACTAAAGCTCCAGATTTCAGATGCCCAGGAGGGTCATTTCAGTTCACCGCATCCAAGAGGCAGAGATGAAGAGACATCATGTTGGAAAAGAAAAGTGTGAAAACAAAACCGTTTGCATTCTTTAAAATCATTTTGACAGCATTTGCATAAATACATATTTAATTACTATTGTCAAAATGTTTTTAAAAAGACCGAACGGCAAAAAGAACAGACAACGTGGCATTAACGTGCTTTCAGCTTCATTCCGCATATTGAATGTGTTCAGGTCATAGCTTTCAGGGACTTCAGCCATTTCTGTTTTTATTTGTCTTCTCTGTCATGTTCAACATTAAAAAAATCACGCCTACTTTCAGAGAAACGTCAACGTGGAGGTTAATTTATGGATGCAAAATACTTTTTCTCCAACTCTATTTGGTTCTTCTTGGCTTTAGTTTGTTGTGTTGCTGACAGGTGCTATTTAAACTGATTCCACACAGTTCAAGGCAGTGGAAAGAGCAGGTTATGTAAGCTGTGATTAACATATCCAACGGCTGTATTTGGGTCAAACAGTGATGGGTAATTCAGGTCATTTCTGACAGCTGATGAAAATAGAAATCATCATGCTGGGAGGTGGGCGTAATTATGTATTTATGAGTAGAAAAGAGACCTTGGGGGTAGCACAGCATAGGAGATGAGCATATACAGAGAAGTGCCTGAGCACTGCTACTGTAATGACAGCTCATTTCCCTACGTGGATGTTTATTCTCAGCTACACACAGAGCTTTTGTTGGTCCCACTAGCTGACTGTATCTGCCATCAAAGCATTTTATGGACAGTACTGAAAGGTTAAGTGTGTTATCACTGAGGGATGAATGTTCTGTTGAGACAGAAGCCAAGAAGACGTAAAGAATGTCTTGCCCAAAGCGCCCTCCATGGCAGCTTGTTTGTGGTGTATGAAGCCCTGCTTGTGTTTAGGCCGACTTGAAGATGCAACTGATGTTGAATTACATTATGGGTTTGTGCATAAATGCACGCAGGTCAATACACAGGTGGACAGAGCTGTAATTTTGCCTCTAAAAGATGAAAACTGAAGATGTTCAGCTTTACTTCAAAGGCAGCAACAAAACATATCGTGTAAAGTTTAAAATTACAGCTGACAAATTAGTTATTAAAAAGTCAGGCATGTTTTTATGTTTATTTTGTACGTGAAAAATTAAGTATTAAATGTTAACCCTTGAAAATACATTTAGGTTTCTTAATAAATCCCAATTATGGTTTAAACACAGCCGCTTCAAATGTTATCAGCCCATATAATTATCAGTTGTTATCATCCCCATAGGTTGCCTTCAGACTGTCCCTCCTGTTCCTCCTAGTTCTTATTGCTGATAATATGCAGCTTCTTCGCACATGTAAAAGCGGAAGCTTTTTGTTGTTAGCTTTATTTACAACCTTTATTTACCATTTACCTATTACTTTTAAGCTGGATATTAAGGATTTACTTAAAAAAAACTCCAGATTCAACAGTCATAAGGCTTTAATTTGGGATCTAAAAAGAACTCACTTAAGAGAGGATATGAGGGTTTGTCGTTTTTTGTTTGTTTGATTTGAGTGAAATTCTGATCAATCCATATACAGTACAGCAATATATAAAGTACTATAATTATGTTCAGATATAACTTTAACCGCAACCTAACCCTATCCTTATAAATCTGTGATAACAACCTACTGAGCCTGCTAGAAGGTAGAGGAGGGACAGTCTGAAGGCAACCTATAGGGATGATAACAACTGATAATGTCCATTTAATGGGTGATAACATTCTAAGCAACTGTTTAAATGGGTGTGATGTAAAGAAAGGATGAATTCAAAAAGTGTATTTTTTGTAAAATTATACCAGAGGCA
This sequence comes from Nematolebias whitei, assembly GCF_014905685.2. Taxonomy (NCBI): domain Eukaryota; kingdom Metazoa; phylum Chordata; class Actinopteri; order Cyprinodontiformes; family Rivulidae; genus Nematolebias; species Nematolebias whitei. The sequence continues at coordinate 150,390 of NW_023618572.1, forward strand.
GCTTCAAGCAGATAAAACAGGTGATTGGTTGATTCTGAAATGCTCAACACTTTTTCAGCTCTATTTGGTCAAAATCTCTCTTTTACAGAAGTAGATACGTCAATGTCAAAGCATGGGATCAAGTGTAACTTTTTGTGAAAGTGTAGTACTGAGATTTTTAGCCCCAAAGGTACCTAAATCCATCCATCCATTATCTTTTACCCGCTTCTTCCATTTTGGGTCACGGGGGTCGCTGGTTCCCATGTCCAGCAAGCACTGCGCGAGAGGTGGGTTGCACCCTGGACAGGTCGCAAGTCCATCACAGGGACACAGAGACAAACAAGACAAACAACCATTCACTCTCTCACTCACACCTAGGGACAATTTAGAGTTACTAATCAGCCTAACATGCATGTTTTTGGTCTGTTGGAGGAATTCGGAGTACCTGGAGAAAACTCACACATGCACAGAGAGAACATGCAAACTCCACCCAGAAAGGTCCCCTGGCTTGTATTTGATCCGGCAATCTTCCTGCTGAAAGGTGGCAACTCTACCAACTGTGCCACCAAAACACACACACACACACACACACAGGTTTGTTTTGCTATCTTTGTGGGGCCTTTGCATTGACTTCCATTCATTTTTCATTCATTTCTATAGCCTAACCATGACCTTTATCCATAACCTAACCATTACCAGTACATACCTAACCCTAAACCTAACACATCCTCAATTCACACCTTAGTCCTAAACCTAGCCCCTAACCCACCAACGGGACTTCTTCTTATGGGGCCCGGGCTTTGGGCCCCATAAGGAGCAGTTGGTCCTCACAATGTAGTATAAGTTGGAGAAATGGGCCTCACAACGTAGCATAAACAAGGACACACACACACACACAGGTTTGTTTTGCTATATTTGTGGGGCCTTTGCATTGACTTCAATTAATTTTTCATTCATTTCTATAGCCTAACCATTGTCGGGATCAGCTGGACAGGAACGAACCCAGTTGTGCAGACAGGACTCAACTCGGCAGATTACAAAAATAGATATGTTTAATGATAAATAAAAAAGGTAACAAAACAATAAGCTGACGTGGCAGCAAAACTTACATGACTCAGGAAGCTCAGGGAAAATTCACAAGACGCAGGAAACATGAAGACCCAAACGAATACGACCCGACAAAGGAACAACACAGGACAGGAGGTTTATATACAAGGACAAGACAAGACGTGATTACAAACAGCAGGTGTGACGAGACAAAGGTGGCAACAATTAAACTGACGAGGAAACACTAGGGAAACACAGACACAAACAGAAACAGCAAAAGGTTCCATCCTTACAACCATGACCTTTATCCATAACCTAACCAGTACCAGTACATACCTAACCCTAAACCTAACACATCCTCAATTCACACCTTAGTCCTAAACCTAGCCCCTAACCCACCAACGGGACTTCTTCTTATGGGGCCCGGGCTTTGGGCCCCATAAGGAGCAGTTGGTCCTCACAATGTAGTATAAGTTGGAAAAATGGGCCTCACAAAGTAGCATAAACAAGGACACACACACACACACACACACACACACTGTATATACAGACAGACAGTGGTCCAGTGGGAGGTTGCATTCTAATCAGAGGATTGGGTGTTCAAGCTCAAGCGCCTGCAGCCTACTAAAGTATGTTTGAGCACTCCATTCCATCCTTTATGGGATGTACTGGAGCTGGGGGCGGCTGTGGCTGAGTGGTTAGAGCAGTTGTCCTCCAATGGAAGAGTTGGGGTTTGATTCCACCAGCAGTCACATGTTGAAGTGACACTGGGCAAGACACTGAATCCCTCATTGCCTCCGATGTGTGTCTCATCGGTGTATGAACGTGAACTAAAGCACTGATTAATCTCTACAGATTCAGATTAGCGTTGTAGAGATCTAGTAGAGTGCTATATGAATAGTTAAATTAGGGCACTGGTTGTAGTGTAAAGCGCTCTGACTAGATAGAAAGGCGCTATATAAACACAGTCCATTTGCCATTACCTCATCAAGTTAAAGTTCATGTTCAAGATTCTTTATTGTCATTCACATCACATGTAGTACATGAGGTGGAATGAAACTGTACTCAAGGTCCCAGTTACATGCAAAAATATAAAGTATAGAAAGAAATCGTATACAAGGATTTAACAAATACGATAAGATATACGTTTAAACAAATGCTAAGCGATACGCTAAAAAATCTAAGATTTACGCTAAAGACTAATAAAGTAAAATAATATGATATATTATTATCATTATATTATATCCCCAAATAAAATCTCAGACATAATATGAAGCACTGGATGAGTGTATGTGTGTGAATGGAGGAATGCAAAACATTGCAAACCACTTTGCAGAACCTGAGCTGGGTGAAAGTTACATTATACAGTATATGTGCATAAATGTATCATTAGGTAAAGAAAAGTAACAGGAGGGTTTCATGAAGACTGCCAGTTCACACTAAGACTACAGCAACGTTCAACCCCCCACCCCCCACCCCCACACACACACAAAAAAAGCTAGAGTTGTGTGTTGTGACATGGTTCTGTGAAATTAATTAATTTAAAAAGCTATTAATTTAAATTCTAGTAATTTTAGGGGGGTGCAATTGACTGAAGAAATTAGAAAATGTAACTTTCAATTAAGTCCAACACTCATTTAAAATAACAGGTGGTTTACTACTTTCTGTTCCACTGCTCTTTAAAAGGAACATGTCTGTTATACACATCATTACAGCGTTAGATATCAGATACTTTTCAAAACATGAGTTTTGATATACAGGATGTGTGACACCTATTAAATATTATGTACAAAAACCTTTTGAATTTGATCCAAAATACTGTTTTTAGTTTAAACTTATTTTAGCTACGTTTTTCATTTAAAAGAACAACTCAACTAAATGGTTCCAAGTGTTTAAATTGGGAAAATTGCTGCCATAACATCATAATGAAGTCTCAGTGGGCTCAGAAGTAATTATTTTAGTTGCAGACCAAATGACCTGAGAAAAATATTAACAAGAATAACATAAAACTGGCCTGAATCTATGCAGCAGAAAACTTCCACTGCCTCTTGGCTGAACCCACCAGACTGAACAGCAAGATAAAATCTAAAATGTGATGATTTATACCTTGTAGGATCATCGCAGATATGTACATATGGAAAAAAAAAAAAGTCTTTTTTTTTGTACAAAAAAATGGCAAAAATCCCAACTAACATTCTGAAAACAGCTGCTGGGAATGACAAATAAGGAAACTCAGCAGTTGGCATTGTTCATAGATTCAGTACCTCCAAATATTATGTGCTGACTTATTCAACCGTTATCTGTTCAACTGTACATACATAATATATACATACATGCATACATACATACATACATATACAAACATATATACATACATGCATACATACATATACAAACATATATACACACAAACATATATACATACATGCATACATACATATACAAACATACATGCATACATACATA